>NC_136506.1:101222912-101247912 GCF_053919585.1 Euprymna scolopes
AAAAATAGAAAAGAATGCAACGACTAAAAATATAAATTTCTAACTTAAAACATTGCAGCATTGAAGATTCAATTTAACATTGTATACACAGTCTTAATGCTGCTATTTTAAGTTATACATTTATTATATTTTTTACTGGATTACCTTGCATACTCTTTTTTTACTTTTATCAACTAGGCGTTTTATTTTTCGCTGCTTAAGATTTACAAAATTACTTTTCATGATTGCATTTTCCACGTAACCTATGCTTTATCCAGGCTTTGCTTTGAAATGATATTTCCTTTTTTCCGCTAAATATCTTACACATTGTTTACAATTAATAGAAAAAAAAGAATATTACCAAATCATTAAATTTTTCAAAAGAAAAACAAAAAAAGACGTCATTAATAAATAACCATAAAGAATTGAGAGACAAAAGAGAAACGGAATTACCGGGCGGCGTCGTAAGCGAAACATTATCAGCTCTAGCACGGCAAAGCGCATCGCTTTTATTAACTCTCTCTATATTACTCAAATAAGATAACATATGAGCGACATTTCCCATATTATTTTTGAAGGTGTTGCAAAGACGAAACAGTTGTATGGTAACCAAGTGTTATTCAGAAAAAAATCGTCTATAAAAGCTCAGTGTTGAAAAATTTGCCATATAAACCGACAACCAATTAGGTGAAATCATCTGTTACTTTCCTTATTCATTCTGAGGAGTTTTGACCAGCTTTTTAAGAACGAAAATAGATTTTTCATTATTTTAAAATATATGCCATATGAATCGTAAAAATATTTCAATTTGGTCGTAAAATAAATGAACTGTGAAGGTTTAAAGCAGTTCTAAATGCGTATAACTAATACTTAACCATATATAAAAACAAATGTCAAAGAATATTCTCATATACATTCAAAGAAAATTTTCTCAAGGAAATAGTTAACTATTGTTTACAAAATTAGAAGACTTCTCGAAAACACCCCAGATATTTCCATTTGTGTTTAAAATTAATATTGATCATAATACATGAGTTCTCACTCAGTATATGCTAAACACTTAGATATCAAATTGGTCATTGATAGATGGATATGCACGTTTAAATGCCGATAATAAATGAAATGCAAAATGAAAAATGGCAGATCCGGATATCAATTTGAAAGGAATTCCTGCGTGTAAGAGATGTTTATCATTAAATAACGATTAGATGGTAATGGATTCCAGGCTACGATTACATATTGACCGTTTTGTCAACCGCAACGTTGCCTTATATAATTAATAACGCGAAATGAAAGTCTCCTCCAACCAATGTGTGAGAAAATCTATATTGAGCACATGGATGTATACTTGAAAATTTGCATGTTTAAAAGTTTGCTATTAAAACAAATGCACAAAGTTAACGCGCCTATTTCCACTGTGGTTCGGTCATTTGAACCAAGTCTGCAATCGATTGTGTATGTAGACATTTGGACTGATATGCGCGTTCCAAATGTAATCCCACTATTTCCATTTTGCCGGGATAGGTCGGACAGTATTGCGAATTCTATAATTCTGATGATTGCATGTATGCATTTCATACCAGAAAGTTTTAACCCAATGTTGCAGTTTATTGTAATTTCACTGCAGCATCTAACTCGGCCAAGGTGGAGTGAGATACTTAGACTGTGGCCTTTTTAATGAAGGTGAACCTTAAGCTGATTATAACATTGCAGTCTTAAAAATGTTAAATGGAAATTGCAGTCACTAGTAGAAAATTTAATTTTTTAGTTGAAAAGGTCGCTGATTATTATAGTAACATTCCCATCTTCAAAGTTGTTTCACTATTTTAGTTAAAGAAGAAACGTTACATTTTAATCAATAAACAAATATAATGTATATATATATGTGTGTGTGTGTATATATATATATTTATAAATATATTTATATATATAAATATTTATATATAAATATATTTATATATATATAAATATATTTATATATATAGTTATGTATTTATATTTATATAAATATATATATATATAAAGCTGTTTATATATATAAATATATATAAATATATAAATATATATAAATATATTTATATATATATAACTCTATTTATATAAATATATATATATATATTGTATATATTATATATATCATATATGTATACATATATTATATATTATATATATATATTATATATTATATATATTATATATATTATATATTATATATATTATATATGTATATATTATATATATACATAATATATATATACATAATATATATACATATATACATAATATATATATATATATATATATATATATATATATATATATATATATATATATATATATATATATATATATATATATATATATACTAACATGGGTGTCCGGCGTTGCCAGGGTATTTGGAGGTGTATGCTGAGCAAAAAAACAAGTTGTCAAATTTTTGTTAATTTTGACCCCTATTATGGCCCCTCAACTTTTATTATTTTGGGCTCAAGTCAAGTCATCAAGTTAGATCCATGTACAAGGAATCTAAAATCTCAAGTGTATAGACCCAAAATTGTCGGAGGAGTTAGTAGTGTTCTCAAGGATCTAATCGTTGAACTTTGACCCCTTAATCGACAAATTTCTTGACAAAAACCGATCACATCGATTCTCTCAAATCTCAGTACGCTGTATATCATATTTACAGTCTGTAGACTAAAAATTGTCAGAGCTATTGCGTAAGGGAATGTACACAGACACACACATACACTTTCACAGATATATATATATATATATGTATATATATACAAATATATATATAAATATAGTTATATTTTAACTACTTAATTTACTCACATAAAATCAATATATGAAAGCATGAATTTATGTGTAAAATGTAAGTATTTACTTCAAAAGTGGTCAATACGTAGGTAGAGCTAATTAGTAAGTTATAAAATATATATGGCGATTAAGCTACACTGACTATTCCGCTTTCATCCACTCTATAACTCTTACGGCTAATGCGCGAATTTTGTGGTAGTGTGTCGTTTTTATATACGCACCTTCTATTAGGAGTTTATCTAGCCAATCAGCTTTCTAGTATCCACTGACCCCTTCCAATCAGTAATTGAACTTGCACTTGTCGGGCAAAGGCCTATTTGATCTCTGGTTGACCAGTTCCTTTGTGTGTGCTCTATTTAATCTGGATATCTAGTTTCTTGACCTGTTTTAAACCTAGGTTATGTTTTTTTATATTGATCCTTGCTCCTTTAATTTAAAAAGAATTAGGGTTTGAATTATATTTTTCGAGTAGTTATAAACTTGGAAAGACAGGGACCGAATTAATTCACGCCTCCCATTTAAATGTCTATTAAAATGTAAATAATTAATTCACTCACCAAAGTGTTATATATCACAAATTGAAGAGAAAATATCAATAAATAATATATTCAAATTTAAAACAAAAAAGTAGTGTTTTTAGACATTTACCTGTAAAGTCGCAAGTTTAAAACCTTTTTTTTTAAACACGTTTTTTTTTTTTTTTTTATGAAACCTTGGTTTTTGCTCCTTTAACTGAAAAAAAAATTGGGCTTGAATTAAATTTTTCGACGACTTATAAGCTTGGAAAACGGAGTGGAATCATTCAATATTTTTCATGAAATTTCTGACACATCTAACAAATGACTTATCTACTACTAACCGTAAGTTCGAGTTGCATTCCCAACTTTAGAGTTAGTGATAGTCATAGATTTTTAATACAATTTTCCAAGAGTGAAGTCCTCAATGGTTAAACGACATGCAACCAGTTAATTGTTGGAAAGAGAACTTTTAATGACAGAAATGAAATAAAAATAACGTAAACACAGTTTCAGCACGTATAAAAGATACTTGGATTTTACTGCATTTGCTATCAGGTATTTTTGTTATTGTTTACAATTTCTCGTATATTAATTATTTTACACAAATGAGTGTGTTGTTCCTACTTACTTGCCCCCACCCAAGAGCCGGCATTCATGATTTTTCTTATTTTTACTCATTTTTAGACGTTTATTTTATTTAATTGTCAGCACGAACCAACTTTTTAAGATGCAGCATATGCTAACACTTCAGCGGAGTTAACTGTATTTATTTTTTAGCAAACATTAATAACAGAAATATTTCCACTTCATTTTTTTGCATAATTAATGATGGAAGTATGTTTTCTGTTTTTCTGAACATTTGTTGAAAAAAAATAATTTGTACAGTCTCTTAAAAAAAGGCCCATACTTTTCTCTACTTTCACCTTACTATTTACCATGTTCATATAAAGCACTCGTCTGTTCTTTTTATAATAAAAATTCCGTTTTGAAAAAGAAACATTTATTGCCAAAGTTCTTTTTAAAAAAGTTCAAGGTTTCCTGAAAAAAAAACCCAAAAAACTTTCACCTAACATTTTATGGTGAAAAATAAATTTATTGGAGGGGAAAAACATCAACCTTTATTGATAAAAAAAATTGCATAACTAATAAAAGTAAATAAACGAATAAAATGCAATTTTTCTTGAGGAATGTGTTCCACTTTAACAAACTGAGCCACATCAACGCGTGGCCGGGTACAGCTAGTATATATATATATATATATATATATATATATATATATATATATATATATATATATATATATATATAAAGTTACATTGTCGCGATACCGGCAATGCAAATGTTTCAGACCAATGGAGGACTGACTACTCCTGTGAAAGCAACCATTTATTTAGTCGCTTGACGAGCACTTCTGGTTTTACTCGGCCATTTGTCCGAAACATTAGCATATCCACTATGTCTATCATGTAAATTAGTTCATACTAATAAAAATTTGTTGCTCTTCTTTTGTTGAGCACTCTTTGTAACCTCTTTAAATTCATTATCTCTCTTCCATACGTTTCACGTGATATATATGTATGTATATACACACACACGCACATATATATATATATGCATATATATATATATATATATATATATATATGTGTGTGTATGTGTGTGTGTGTGTCTGTGTCTGTGTCTGTGTCTATGCGTAGGTGTGCGTGCGTGAGGAATTAAAGAATCCTCAATAGGAATCTGTTCTGTTCATATTTACTTGAAAATATATTGAATTAATAATTTTGCAGGCAAAGAGCAAAATATACTTCTCGTGTTGACACGAAATAATTATGTGCGGAAATGCTGAAAGATTTTATTTTTTATTGTTCAATTCTGTTTTCTGATTGGTTCATAGCAGAAATTGAATTAATTTGATTCATCAGTTCACATAAGCAGCGTTTTTTTTTTTATAGAATCTTCTATTTTGAAGGAGCAGACACTAACATGGCAACAGTTTCCATAGATCTTAGTATATCCTTTCTCCTTGAAAACCTGAATTGGGGAAATATAGAAAAAATGTTAAGGATACCTCCTAAAAGAAAAAAAATATTACAAAACAAAACAAGTTCAATAAAAAAAGATATATATATATATATATATATATATATATATATATATATATATATATATTAAATTAGACAAATTAGAATAAAAATTGAATGGATGAAGTTGGAAAAGGACATCAGATTTATCGAAATAAATAAACTGAATTATATAATGCAATAGTGGGAATAAATCATTAATAATAATAGAATATATCTATGTAATAGATTATTGTTTTAAAATAATATGTAAAGAAATTATAAAAATACGAACGCTTAAAATATTAATTAACATATGGAATAGAGAGTGTGGAGTTGTAAACATTAAGTTAGGTTGATCTAAAAAAAAAATAAACATTAAAATAAAAGTATGGAAATAAGATCTTTATTTTAATGGAATGAATACATTTTATGAATACGAATAAAAAGATATATAATTAATAAACAATTTATGTAAAAATAAATTTCAGGAGAATTATGATTTATTTACGAGTAGCAAGTTTAGATTAATAAGAATACTCATGCTTGAAGCAAACAATCCTCTGAATAAAAACATTACCTATAAGTTGAACGTAACATTATCTTAAAATTATGAATACCATAAAAAAGAGTCTGGGTGAACGTGTTATATTATGTTATAATATAATCCTAATATATTAATGACCTATGACAAGAATTAAATCAATAAATGATACTTTATGCATTCATTTAATTAAAACAAGAAAACCATTATAATTAATTCATTAAAAATGAATACAGGGAGGAATATGATACATTATTGCTCAATAGGTGGAGATAATTATTTAAATTGACTGAAATAATTACATGTTGAGAGTAATACAATTTATATTATGTAAACATTTATAATTAATCAATAAAATAAACTCATATATAATATCTTTAGAATACTTATGATTATAAATTAAAATAAAGAAATCTAAAATAAAATAAAATTAAATACTGGTTAATAAATGTATATATGGTAAATGTATTTGAAATATATATACATAGAAAGAATAACTAAATACGCCTAATACAAAAATATAGCTTAAATTATAATGAATACTTAGTTATAATGGTATACTTTAGTTCATGAAATTTAAATAAATACTTTGCTTGCTATAACTTGAAAATATTAAGGATGCATACAAAAGAACAACGGTTTACCTGCACTGGATTAGAGAAAATGTCATTATTAGATGTACACCTAATAGGCATACGAGGTAATCATTAAATGTAATATTCTACACAGGTTACTACAGAAACAGATATATATATATATATATATATATATATATATATATATATATATATATACATATATATATATATATATATATATATATATTACACAGTGATTACCACTTCTCAAGGCCCGGAAGCCACTCAGGGATACGGGTTATTGCAAGTACATTACGTTAGTATGGAGATTTGATGAAGTGTTTACTTAAGGGGGCGGTTCATTAGGAATTTGTAAACGTTGGACCTGAAGACATCCAAGTTGTAGTCAGGTGGGGAGCAGGCAAACAGAACAGAGTTCCACAGGCGTGCAGTTCTAAGAAAGAAGCTTTATTCATGGAATCCACGTTTTGATTTAGGCACAGATAAAGAGTGGGGGAAATTTTTCACAGTGCATTCAGCTAGACGGGTGCTTTTCGTGAAAGATTGGCGAGGGGGGAACCAGAGATTGGAGTTCAGACGAGCACCTGCCATGGAAATAACGATAAAACAAGGATAGGCTCGCAACGTCTCTTCTGTGGGAGAGAGGTTGCAGGGTAGAGGAAAGGGCATCCCCGACTAAGCCACGAAGTCTATTTTGTACTCTGTCAAGGCAGGATAGGCTGTTTTTATTAGAAAAATGTAGATCAAATTAATCTAGTGTTCTTAAAGTATATGAATTTAATGATGCATAGCATTACGAAGACAATTTATTAATACTTGAATATAATGTTTGTGGCTCTACATTAAAAGTAAAATATAGCGTACAACAAAAAAAATTATTGCGACTAAACTTCCAATTTCGAATTTTGTAGTGTCCATATTCCTTAATTTTGTGCAAATGGTAATAAGGTCCTATTAATTCTGATGAGTTAAAGGCGGAATAAATTTAAACTTTTACACAATAATTACATGATTGATTAAACATTACGAAGCATGTATTGTCGAGAATTGTGAACGTCATTGTACAAAAAAAATAACCGGTAAGATTGTTAATATCTTGAAATTTGGAATATAGACTTATATTATATATATACATATATACCTATATATATAAATATATATACATATACATATATATGGATATATATACACTATATATAAATATACACATATACATATATATACACATATATAACATATATATACATATTTTATATACACACATACATATATACGCACATATATATACACACATACACATATACTTACATATATATATATATGCACAAACACATATATCCGTACATATATATATATATACATATATATATATATATATATATATATATATATATATATATATATATATATATATATACCATATGTACCCTGCCACGCGTTGTTGTGTCTCAAATTTGCGCAATGGAAAAAGTTCCAAAATGAGAAAAAAAAGCATGTTTCTTATAGGTTTAATTTTCCATTTTGCATGGGTACAGTTTTTGTTATTCCATTTTCTTAGCTGATATAGAGATTTTCCGGTTTGGTGACTCTTGAATATGTAACATAAATTGTCCATGTGAAAAAACAGTCAGTGTGTAGCTGTAAGGCCCACAATTGTAAAGATTGGTCTCTGTGCTTTGTTGATGGTTATTGCAAATGCCAATAAAATTGGAAAGTGCAATTTCCTAAAGTGTAATGATGTATCCGGTGGAATCATTGGAATGCATGGAATGAAGATGTATTCATCTGTGAAAGGTCCTGTTAAGATTGTTGTTTCTATGATATTGTTTGTTATTTTTTTTTTACTGCAAGCTATGTGCCATTGCAAAGCTTGGATTGGTTTATATTTCACAACATGATAATAAGTACACCAAATTTCAGTTGCAATAAATGCGGTGGCATCCCTGGCAAATATAACTGTTGGATAATTAACCACTTCATCTGCTTTCACAACAGTGTCGATGGATTTGTATTTGACTACGTCACTTCGAATTTTACATTGAATAATAGCGTTAAGTTCATAGGCATCTTTGTATTTACCTGGAACAATAGCTCATTCACTCAGTCGAATGGAATTCTTATAATTTGAATATCTGTAAAAACCTTTTAAACTAACTACTCTTTTAATGAAATAAACAGAAATTACAGAAGTTAAAAGTCAAAAGAATTTTGCCCTTAACTCTGATCAGCTGGCACTTTTTCGTACCCAATTACCCACAAGTGATGCAAAAGTTTTTGTGCGGATCAAACAGTCTGCAACTGTACATGCATATTTTGAGTTAAGTTTTCTGTCTTCACATGGAACAAAAAAGTAGAGTATTTGAGGCAAGCATTTATTTCATCTGCTGCTGTTGATTGAAGAATAACAGGTAACATTTGCCTGAAATCTCCTGCAAGCAATATTACTGCATTCCCAAATGGTCTGACATTGCTAGGCCAATCTTGCAAGGATCGATCAAGAGCCTAAAGTGATTTTTTTGCGTACCATTGTGCATTCATCCTAAACAATAAGTTTGCATTTCTGAAATATTTTACCCCATATTGGATGTTTTGGAGATGTCGAACATGAGATTTTTGAAAAATTGAATGGTTTAAAGTAGAATAAATAATTCTTCTACATGGCAGCAAGGTCGCAGGTATTCCTCATGCAGCAAGGGCTAAGGCTATGTCATTTTGTTACCAAATTGCTACCAAAATCAATTTAATTAGAAAGGTTTTACCAGTTACTTCTGGTGCTGTTCAAGGTAGCAGTAATTTCCAAATAACTTCTATTCTCACAGTCAGTAAATTAGGTGACTAAAATAGGATTTATCCATGTTTTGACAATGCCTTATTGACTGTAATTAATTTAGGAGACTAAAATAGGATGAGGGATTGGAGATGGACTGATAGAGAGGAAGATATATATATATATATATATATATAGAGAGAGAGAGAGAGAGAAAAGAGACAGTGAGAGGAAAATAGAGAAAGAGAAGGAGATAGAGAGATAAAGGGATTGATAGATAAGCAGAGAGAGGGGAGAGTTAGAAACAGAGAGGGATGAGACAGAGGAAATGAGAGAGATAGGGGGAGTTAGAGAGAGAGAAAGGGGCTCAAAGAGAGATGGAGAGGGTGATATAGGGAGAAAGATAGATTGAGAGAGGGAAAGGGAGAGATGGATAAAGAGAGATATTAAGAGAGGAAGAGAGAGGGGGAGAGAAACAGAAGGTGAACTACACTTCACCGTTGTTTTCCTCGTTCAGTAGAGAAGAAATCTTTCGAGACTGAGGCAATTTTAATGTTTTATTTTTATCCAAAGTACCCCTTTTTGGGGGGGGGCTAGATTTTCCTCGCATTAGAAACCGACAGGGTTATCTGTACTTTCACTTAACAAATTAATAAAAGAAAAGCATATTGTAAAATTTGAATTAAACAGGAAAATACTATTTTAAAAATAGCACGATAACATAAGTGCATAAGTGCCACTTTAGGTACTCCTTGGGCGTTGAGTTCCATGGCGACCAGCATAATTATTTAATGGTCGCTCCCTTAGCCCCCCCTCCCAGTCAAGGCTAATGCATGCGCATGTAAGATTTTTTTATTTACTGACGTTGGCTTAGTAACTAAACGATTTATTGATAATTTCGTAACCCTTAAACGCATGCCGGAAAATGTAAATTGGTTCATTATTGTTGTAATAAAAAAAAGTTTCATTCAACAAAAAACCAAAAACACATTAATGATAAATTATTTATTATGCTATTCATTGAAATTTACTAAGTTTTAAATAAAAAGTAAAAAAAAAGTTAATAAAAAAATAGTTGCTTATGTACGCATAAAAAAACTTGTTTTTTTGTTTTCTTTTGTTTTTTTTTTAGATTAGGTCCACCTTATAATCACCCCCCCACTTCCTCATCTTAAGAACAGCTTCCGAAATAAACACCACTTTTGGAGGGGGGGCTATTTGCCAACTTTAACTGATATTTCTTGTCAGCATACTCACCCGAAAATACTATTAAAAAAAAGGGGGTTATGCTTTACGGAAATGGTCCCGACGTCCGCCTCGTTCTGAGTTCGGGGAGAGGTCGTTATGACGTAGGCGGTGTCGAGGCAGAAAATTCCCCTAACCCTAAAATATGCGATATGTCACAGACAGATGCTTTTACAAATATTGTGAAACAAATCACAGAATTTTACAGGGTTAACTAACCACGTGGAACTATTCTAATCATGCAGACTGTTTTTTTGTTTTAAAATTCTAATTATTTGAACTGTTTATTTTGTAAAATTCAAATTATTTGAACTGTTGAATTATCAAAAAATTGAACTGTTTATTTTTTAAAATTCTAATTATTTGAACTGTTTAAAATAAAAATAAAAAATTCTAATTATTGGAACGTTTTTTCTCCTTAAGTTAACAACTGGGCACTTTATTGAAGGGGTAATTTTCTGCCTCGACACCGCCTACGTCAGACGGCCTCACTCCGAGCTCAGAACGTGGCAGACGTTGGGACTTTCTCCGAAAAGGTTATCCAAAACAGGAGGGGTTCAGTGCCCGTGGCAGAGAAGTAGATTTATTTATCAATAAAAGTTGCGGAGAAGTAAATTTATTTATCAATAAAAGTCGTCATTTAAAAAAAAATGTGGAGGGGGACCTAAATGTAAATATTTACCCAAAAAATTATCCCGAAGTTTATTACAAAAACGTTCTGTTTTCGCACTATTCAACAATTTGTTCATCCGCGCATGTAAATTAAAAAAAAAATATTTGTAAAAGTGAGAAGTTATCAGTAAATGATTTAGTTGTTTTTTTTTAAATTTATTTATTTATTAATTTATTTTTTTACATTAGGTCAACCTCCACAAATGTTAAGAACGGCTTTCAGAATAAACACCCTCAACATCTCTATGTTAACAACGGATTTCGGAATAAACACCATTTGGGGGGTATTTAAAAAAAGTCGATAAAAGTCGACATTTAAAAAGAAATTTAAAATCAAATGTTTGTAAAAGTGAGAAATTATTAATAAATGTTTAGTAACATTTTTCGGTGCTAATGCAGAGAGTGATCCGCGCTATTTTGTAAATCGTGTTTTTTTTATTCAATTGCAAGGTTAAAGTACAGAATAGGTACAAAACACCCTCCCCTCCCCATGTTAAGAATGGCTTTTTAAATAATAACTTTATTATTTCAGCATGAATCACTCTCTGCATGAGTACCCATTTTTCTTTTAATATTCATAAAAAGTAAAACTTTTTTCAAAATAAATAAACAAAGAAATGTTTATAAATGTGACAAATAATCGTTTAGTTACGGCAACGTCAGTAAATAAAATATGTTACGTGCGGGGTGGGGTGGGAGACTAAGGAAGCGACTATTATTTTTTTCTACTGGTCGCCATGGAACTCAACGGCCAAGAAGTACCAAAATGTAATGTTTTTTTTTTGTCAAATAAATTAATTTTAAGCAATTTTTGCAATAAATAATCGATAGCAACTTCGTTAATTTTACGACTCGCCCCAGCATATTATAAACACCCTAACTTCCCCATGTTAAAACGGTTTTCGGAATGAACAACCTCTCCATATTAAGAACGGCTTTCGAGGTTTATGGAAGGGCGGTTTTTTTAACATGGGGGTAGGGTTTTTATAATACGTTGAGGCATGTCGTAAAAATGAAATAGTTTAGAAAAAGTTAAAACAAATATGTTATGTAAACAATGCCGTGAAAAGAAACGAAACAATTAAAACGTAATGTTTCATGAGTGAAAAGCCTTAACATAAATAAAATTAAAAAATTGGTAAGTACATAAATGAATTTAAATTTTTAAAATATGGGATTTTTTCGTGTGTGTGTGCAAATGCAGAGAGTGATCCGCGCTATTTTTTAAAATCGTTTTCCACGTTTAATTAAGGTTTATGGTATGTTTTTTATTCAATTGTAAGGTTAAAGTACAGAATAGGTACAAAACACCCTCCCTTCCCCATGTTAAGAATGGCTTTTTAAATAATAACATTATTATTTTAGCACGGATCACTCTCTTCATGAGTAAGTTTTTTTTGTTTTTTTTTACTTATCGAGTTAACAGAAAATGAAATCTTTCGTCAATTCGTGGCTGTGAAATGAATCGAACCGGAAGTTCAGTTTTATCAACAGAACAGATTCGCAGTAACGGTTAAAAAAATATATTTATTTTATTTAATATTTTACTTTTAATAATTCGCGAGGTAAATTTATTTTAATAACATAAAAACATACCTCGACTCTAAAAATGGGTTGTCTGAAAATTTAAAATAAATTGGTAACGTAGAAATATGGTTTTATTCGTTTAGAACGAACCAACTTTACATTTTTATATATATAGATACGCACACATACATATATCCGTATATATATATATATATATATATATATATATATATATATATATATATATATATATATATATGCACACAAACACATATATCCGTACATATATATATATGCACACATACACACACAAACACACACACACACACACACATATATATATATATATATATATATATATATATATATATATATATATATATATATATATATATATATACAAGCAGACGTACCCGTCGTTGACTGGGTTCGAAAACAGCATACAGAAAATGAACTCTGGTTTATGAATGTATGATAGCTTATGAAAAGGAAGGATTGTAAAGAGATAGATTCGAATTTGGGGGTATCAAAACAAAAGCATTATATATATATATATATATATATATATATATATATATGTGTGTGTGTGTGTGTGTGTGTGTGTGTGTGTATAATAAGTGCTTAACACTAATGAATTAGAATGGATTAAGTAAAATTGGAAATTTTCTTAACTATCAATATTACATAAAAATATGAAAATAAAAGATAAAAAATTAATTAATAAAAAATAATAGGAAAGAAAAATAATAATTAAGTAAAATAATAATGTAACATATTTTTATTAGTTAATATAAATAACATCTATAAAATTATAACATTTGGAAACTGAACCCTTTCAAATTGTATAACTTAATCTTAAAACGGATTACTCCCTTTAAACTGATATTTAGGTGATAAAATAATAAAGAAATATCTCATGTAAATGTTTAAAATTATTATGTAAAACGAATTAAATGGAAATAATAGAAATACTTTTGAACGTACAAATGTGCTTAATACAAAATATTAATACATGTAATAAAAACAGAGATTGTAAGATTGTCAACATCTGGAAATTTGGAATATAGACTTATATTACATATAGACATATATCTACCTATTTATATATATGCATATCTCTCTCTCTCTCTCTCTCTATATATATATATATATATATATATATATATATATATATATATATATATATATATATATATATAAGGAATGTAAAAATACCAGCGGTGGTTGACGTTATGTTTTGAGAAAAATAGAAAAACCGAATGAAATTATTAAAATAATCAACGTTCCGTCCTTATTTCAGAGGACATCTTCAGGATAATTGAAGTATAAATGTAAGAAAAAAAGTCATCACTTTTGACTTTTTCTTTTCTAACATTTTTACTTCATTACTCTGAAATAAGGACGAAACGTTGATTATTTTAATAATTTCACTCGGTTTTTCTATTTTTCTCCAGACATATATATATATATATATATATATATATATATATATATATATATATATATATATATATATATACATACAAGCAGAAGTACCCGTCGTTGACTGGGTTCAAAACAGCATACAGAAAATGAACTCTGGTTTATGAAAGTATGATAGCTTATGAAAAGGAAGGGGTGTAAACAGATAGCTTAGAATTATGGGGTATCAAAACCAAAGCAAAATATGATGAAAGTAAACATAAAATAGATACACCCCATAATTTATTATACCATACCTGCTCACACTGAAACACTTATCACAATATTCTTGGGATCTATATTAAAAACCCTTGTTCAACTTTGTGACATATTTCCATTCTATGAAGGTCAGGCCCGAACGAACACCCCATTATTTTATTATACCATATTTCTTCAAACTGAAAGATAATTATCAAAGTATACTTACGCAGATATATATGAAAAGTCTTTATTAAAGTTTGTGCCTATTTCTATTCTATGGAGGCTAGGCGCGAACACAGAGTCCACAATTTTATTATACCATCCTTATTTAAGTTAACGCTTAATTATCAAAGTATTATTATGTACATCTATATAAAAAAAAATTGTAAACACTTTGTTTTAAATTTTTAAATTTCTTATTTCCATTCTTTGTGGACCAGGCGCATACGCAGACCCAACAATTTTAATGAATCATCATAATGCCTGATCATACATATCCATTCCTGTGTCTCAATACACCTTCTATCATTATATGTGATCAGTTTTCTATAATAGCCAACCATATAGGAGCATGTGCGTAACCAGCCACGCACATCATTCAGCTTTATATTATAATATATATATATATATATATATATATATATATATATATATATATATATATATATATATATACATATATATATATATGTTTGTGTGTGTGTGTGTGTGTGCTTTTTAAATAAAAAAAATACATTTTCGAGATAATCAACTGTTTTGGTTCATATGTGAAACAATGTCGGTTTAGTATTTTGTGTATAAATATACGGAAAGAGTCATCCCTTAATTAAATATTATAGAGAAATGAAAAATTGTAGGTATTCCAGCGATATCTGATAAAATATGTGTTAAATAATAATACAGCAGCTCTTTTGCAGAGAAATTGAATAACAAAACGGGAAATAAAACCTTGTACCTTCATTAAGGATGTATACTTTAACAATGCAATCGGGCATCACTTTATATATCATGGAATTTCATATCTCCAAAAGTCGACTCATCTACCTACTGAGAAAGCAGCATTGTTTTCCACCGATCTTACAATAATTAGTGATTTAGCATGAATTTAATTCCCCATATTTATTTCATACTCGTGTGATGGTAACAAAAATATTTATTTACGTCTTTCATTGCATTTAATTTCATAAATTATAAACAGATTATTATAATGAATGGTTTCCTAAATTAACTTTTTATTCTATATGCAAGGTTTTAATGTTTACTATATTATAGATTTTTTATCATATGTAATTATCTATTTATTAAATTATTTAGCAGCAACATTCTCAAAAATAAGGGGTTTTCCCAAATGAGTGACCCCATTTCGTAGGCAAATAATTTTAACAATTTTTGTTGGAAGCTTGTGTGGAAACGGTTTGAGTTTTTGTTTGTAAAGTTTGGCGTTTCTATCTTTTTAAGTACAGAAATGTTCACTTCAAAAGAAAATGCATTTTGCGTGTTAGAGTATGCTCAGTCACCGAAGACAGTGCAGCGTGCCTTCTTCACAAATTTGGCCAAGAAGGCACCTACAAATTTGGCCAAGAAGGCAACTACAAAACAAAATAGGAGGTGGGAATAAAACAAAACTCAATTAAAGGATTGCTTAAGAATTGGCTAATTGATCAACTCATAGAAAATGAAGACGAAAGTTTCATTTTTGCAGGATGGGGATCCGCCTTACTGGAAACTCACTGTACGAAACTAGCTCAATGAGGTCTTATCAGAGAGACAGATCGGTCGAGGTAGTAAAAAAGTACGATTTGCTTCTTAAATGGCCACCACGATCGCCCGACCTTTCTCCGTGTGATTTTTTTCTCTGGGATTATGTGAAAGGACTCGTATTCATAACCCCTCTTCCAGTTTACATTGAAGAACTGAAACTGAGAATTACAGCTGCACTTTAAACTGTTATCGAAGACGGGCTCCTGGGAGTTTTGGGACGAGCTCCAATACCGCCTAGTCGTGTGCAGAGTCATAAGCGGCGCTCATATTAAACATTTATGAAAACCTATCATGGAACCAACAAATATTTGTACTGTTCTGTATAAATTTAACCAATAACACCTATGAAGGTCAACATAAAGTTTATTTAGTTGCATTAAGATCCATCAAGTAGTTTCCGAGATATGGGCATTTAGAATTGGGTCACCTATTTTGGAACACCCTGTATTTTTTTCAATAGACAAAGCAAAATTGAAATAACCTTCTCTGTATTTAGCAACACAATAGAAGCAACAACGACGATTACTTTTTTGTATACTATTGAATAATCTTCCATTTAATTGCACTCATATACATGCATAAATATATCGTTCTTACTTGCTAATACAAGAACCACGAACATATACTATAAATACTTACTTCTGTATAACATCTTTTATAGCATACTATTTTTTAACTTCTCTCAATAGTCGTACAATGCTACGTCGGATCAATACAACTCGCGTCAACGTAATATATAATGCGACATCGATCGGTGCTCAGAGAACTGACCGAGAAACCTATGACTTCGCTAAGTAAGTCAATTACAGCTTGGAAAATATATATTCCATGCGTATTTCATGCATACTTTGCTTTAAAACTACCAAAATTACCCTCGTGTAGAGTATTTATTTATAGATCCATTTACTCTTTCCAATGGTAATGTAAACTATCAGGGTATATATATATATATATATATATATATATATATATATATATATATATATATATATTAGTTAAAAAATGTATATGGCAATTAAGCTACACAGAATAATCCGCGTTTCATTCACACTAGGATTCGTAAGGCTTATCAGTAAGCCTGGGGAACCCTAGTGTGGATGAAAGTCTTATGCGTAAGCCTGACGAATCCTAATATGGATGAAACGCGGAATATTCTGTGTAGCGTAATGCCCATATTTTTTAACTTACTAAATTACTCTCCCTATGTATTGAGCACTGTTGGAGTAAATACTTTGTTTACGCATAAAATTATACTTTCGTATATTAGTTTATGTTATTTTATAAGGTAGTCATATATATGTATATATATATATATATATATGTATATATATATGTCTGTGTGTACGTGTCTAAATTCGTTTATCGTCTATAAAAATGAAATGTCCTTATGAATGTGGTTATATAGAGTGTATGTACGTTTGTATATACGAGTCACAATCACCTGCATGACGTGTTTTTATACCTGCGTTTTTCTATGGCTGTCAAGCGTTATGATCGTTTAAGTAGAGTTGTTTGTATGAAATCCTTACATAAATAAATCTTCATTTACTTTACATTTTTATAACAATAGATAAATTCTTAAAAATTGAGATACACGCCGAATTAAACAAACGTATGTATCACATATTGTGCAATGAGAAAAGATGAAAGTGATAGGCAGAAAAAATATACAAGAAAATAACGTTGGATAAAGACGTTATGTTACTTAGTGAGAAAAATAAGTGTTCAATAAATTACTGGGCGATGTCGGAAAATATCGGATTTATATTCATCCCCACAATGATAGTGAGTCGAGCAATTCCAGATGTCGAATCCGATTGCTGGTCTCGACGACGTAAATACGAAGAAAAATGTAAATGGAGACATCGATTTATATTCTAACCTTAGCTGTACATATATATATATATATATATATATATATATATATATATATATATATATATATATATATAAAAGCGAAAATGTATGTGTGTTCGGTTTTTCTGTATGTCTTCAAAAGGCTTTTTTCTGTCGGATTCTCGAGGCCGTCGCTTATA
This sequence comes from Euprymna scolopes, assembly GCF_053919585.1. Lineage (NCBI taxonomy): Eukaryota > Metazoa > Mollusca > Cephalopoda > Sepiida > Sepiolidae > Euprymna > Euprymna scolopes. The sequence continues at coordinate 101,241,103 of NC_136506.1, forward strand.
TTTAAAACTTTTTATTTCACATCTAAATGATAATATCTATGACTTAACAACGGTGGTCGCATCTCTATTTAACTTGCCCGATTTTGAAACGTTAATTATTCGACATTTTCGGATCTGCACGTGTTGCATTCGTATTTCGGTATAAAAAAAAGGAAAAAAAGAAAAAAAGAAAGAAAACCGAAACTCGATTCGAAATACTGGCTCACAGCCAGTGGTCTCTAGAAAGCTATGTAACGTTTGGTCATGTCGGCTTCGTCATATAAGGAGGTTGCTTCAATTTCGAGACAAGACACTCCCCCTAATAAACAGGGATCTGCGTTTTTCCAAATTTAGTTAAAAACAAACAAACCGGTTTATTGACCTCATTAAAAACTGTCCCGCAGAAAATGTTAACTGCTGAACAGCTATCACTTACCATTGCGCCATGCTCATTAAGCTTTTTCGTATAAAAAACAGGCTTGCGTTAAATAAAACACCGTCCCGCACTCAAAGTTCACGTAAATAACTCTTCAAAAACGGGCACCTGTTTTTTTTTTTTTCACACTTTACTATATTCCAACTGCCCGTCAAGGCTTCGGTTTTTTTTTAACAACCAACGATTTTTCTTTTTATTTTCCTAAAACCAACCACACATCCAAACACCCGGGCAACGCCGGGTACCCCTCGCTAGTATAAACTAAAACCGAATATATAGTGAGCTGAGAAATTCTAGATATAGAATCCGGTTGATGGTTTCGACGAAGCGAAAACCAGGGAAAATGTAAATGAAGACATCGACCTATATTCTAACCTGCGCTGTACATATTATCCGCAAACAAATACATATTTTAGATATGAACATTATGGGCGGGGTTTTAAATTGCGTCAAAGGCAAAAAAAGGAAGATTCGACATTCCAATGCAAGGAATTTCAATATGAGGGAGAGAACATAGAAGAGATAAAGAAGTGTCTACGGATATCGAGCTACTTACATTTCTAGGTCATCTCGCACTAAATGCTTACCACCAACCCAAACCTAATGCTGTTGTATCATTCTACTCGTTGTTTTCACGTTTCAATCGTATTGTTACTGTAAGAGATTCGTTGTTTTAATGTTTAAAAAAAAATACGGCAATAAATAAGAGACTATACATAATTACGCACGCATTTGCAAAGTGCAACCAGTGATTATATATATATATATATATATATATATATATATATATATATATATGTATATATATATATATATATATACATATATATATATATATATACGTTAAACAATACAACCTACTTCGTTTTATAGGAAAACGAGACGATTCGTAAAAACAATAATAAGACATATAACCACGGTTATATGAATAATTACGTAACACAAATATATATTACTCATTAAATACATAATTTACACGAAAACTGTTTAATCTGTAAATATTCCGAATGCAAAACGCGTTTAATCAAACTGTTAAATTGACGAACCTATTCCTATAAAAAAATTTGTATTTCAAAGTATTACCACTACATCAATTGTAATAAATTCAAGCTAGACATAATTCGTTCCTCCTTTAAATTATAAAGTAATTTAGTTTACATTTGATGTCCATCCCTTTTTGTATTTATTGAATTTGTTTTATTTTCCCTGCAACTCAGCATTTTAATTTTTATATTCAGCGGTAGATATTATTTTACATTTTTACGTACACGAATATTTGAAGTATCTGTTAGTGTAAGTTTTATGCAAATAGGTTCCGCTTTTTATCCAGTTTATATTTTATTATCAATCCTAGAATTATTATAATTTGAAATAATTCGGCTTAATCCCAGTAGGAAAGAGAAACACGATAAATGGTGTTATACATTCTTTTACGAAGGAATCGATGCATATTAATGCGAAACGTATCAAATGTCAGTAGAAACAACATCGATAGAATCACAGGTAACTAAAAATAAATACCGAGCTACAGAATCAACTGTAATGTTGCTTACTCTTGGAGATCACAACAAGTCACAAATTATAATTATTCGCTAAAATATTTGCAATCATTCCGTAGTTCAGTTACAGGAAACATATTTCACAGAAAAGAAGTTATCAGAAAATGTAAAAAAAAAAATTAGCTAGAAAGTTACTTACCCCTGCGAGTGTCCTGTACCTTTACAAGACCACCATTCACCCATGTATGAAGTATTGTTGTCAAATTGGGGCTGGTGCACCTGCTAATAATAAATCCTTCTTGGACAATATTTAAAGAGAGTAGCTAACCTAATAGTCCTTACACTATCAGTTAGGTTTCTACCGTGGACCCACCGACGAAATTTAGAATCCCTTTGACTGTTTTACAAGTATTTTAATTAAATTAAAGTATTTTAATGGTGGATGCTCTGATGAACAATGACGTCTTGTGTCACCCCGACGTAAATACACCAGCCAATCAACAGGCAGCAAAATCCCACCTCTAAACAGTAGAACTCGCTAGATGCAAGTTAGCATTCTACTCTAATAGTTTCTTCCCTGTGACTAATAGACTTCTGGGTTCCTGCTTCCCTGACTTTAATGCCATGTTGAAATTTAAATGCAATTTAAACAAACATCTTGCTCCTCAACTCCCTATAAATACTCCTACAAATTATTTGCCAGATTATAGCCACCGACATCAAAGTGGTATGGTTTCTTGTTTTGGGTGAACACGCAATTAAAAAACGAGCATTCGGTTGTATATTCCACATGGGAGAATAACCAAAATTATGTGCAACTCTGATAAAAATCATTTATTTTTATTATAACTTTCCCAGGATTGAGAACATTTTAGTCACCCCAAAATTTTACATGAAGATAAGTATACAGTACTAAAAGAATAACAACACGTTATGTGCGTAAAAAAATATTTGTAGAAAACAGATGGTACGCAACCAAACATCGTAACGAAAACTGCAATTTAAAAACGATTCCGTAAGCGGCACAATACGGATAGTATCACTTATCTCTACATGCAAACACATCTGTTGTGTATAAATGTATAGGATTGTATCCGTAGACATATATTTTATTGTGCGGTGTTATGATGTAAAGGTTTCTCCAGCGACTAAAGATATACGACTTCTTTTGATGTAGGTCTGAAAATCCATTAACTCGAAATTAGATAAGTTATCCAACGTTTAAATGTGGGATTTTGAAAGCAATCCGAACCTATCACAGAATATGTTGTAATTACAAATCCTCACCGTCTTCACATAGTGGGCCATTATCTCATATAACATTTTATCTGTTGCAAAATTAAAGGTCTGTAAACGAAATCCTATAGTAATTTTAGGCTCCTATTTTTAATGATATGAAACCTAATAACACTTTCGGTAGATCTAAGGTGATTTTAAATAAATGACGAGATGGAAAATAACGCTAATTGACATCCCATTACAGTTAAAGAACGTTTAGCGTTGGCGGCATCATTGCATAGTTATTAGATGTTTGTCTTACATATATTATTTGTATTACGACTCTCATATCGGTTATGAGTCTCACAGCATGCCGCTCGAATAAAACTTTTACATTCACAAATACACACACATGCGCACATACACGCATATATATGTATATATATTTTATTTTCTCTCTCTCTCTCTCTCTCTCTCTCTCTATATATATATATATATATATATATATGCATGTGTATGTATAAACATTTATACTTATATCCATAAAGATGTGTATATATATATATATATATATATATATATATATGTGTGTGTGTGTGTGGGTGTATGTGTGTGTGCGTCTATGTATGAATATAAATAATAATAATTATTATTACTTACATTGTCTTAATGTTAATACTGACAAGGCTCAATGCTATCGATGTATCAAAGACCGATATTTTTATGAATTATTACTCCAAAATAATCGGTCAAAACCAGGAGAGAAAACAGAAAAGAATGATTAGTAACGTGTTTAAGTTAAGTGTCGAATTTTAATGCGGATTTGATTACTTTGCTTATTGCTAAGATTGGTTGGTTGCTTGTTTTTGTTTTACGGCATGTCAACCCTTTTCAGGTTATTTAATGCCAAATCCAAAGATTTTGAAGAAAAATTTGTTAATAGAATATATTTGTTGTTTTCAAGTCGGTTTCTATTTAACCCATAGTTGGGACCCTAAGAGGTACTACCACTCGGGGTCAGAGTGGACCTGGGAGCAATGGCAATTAAATGGTGGCTCCGCACTCCCCAAAGCCCGCAAGCTAGGTCCTCACCACTGGATATAGTTTAAGGGCATATCCAGGACCAAGCTTATTTCTAAGAGTAAGAAAAACATTACATTAAAATATTAGTTTTCTTTTTACGAGGTGCCTTAAATAACTTCCCAAACGTTTTTTTTATGGGCACTGTTATTGACATAACACTCATAAAATTGTAGTCCCCTTTGGAGTAATTTCCTCCTGTTGCAATGTTTGTTATACTATTTCAACAACTTCTTGACTGCCTTATGGAATTCCTCTTGTATGATCTAATAAATAACTCTTTTTTTTCTGTCTCCGCAATGGTCTTTTAACATCCTATAATATTTTCCTTTGGCTAAGGCATTAACTAAAAATTATAGGTATCATGATCCCGACCATATTAAGGGTGGACACTGTGCCATTGCATATCTTCGTCAAATAGACAATGACAAAGACTGGGTTGTAGTAATGCGACTGACACGATTGTCAACCTCTTCTGACTGAATATATTTAAAAACTCACTCAACACCTTAACATAGTATTCGTAGCAGATGTATGTAAAGTTTGAACCTAGTGCATGTAGATCATGTCCGTACTGTCAAAAAAGAACAATGATCATCATATGATTCTTAGTGGATTTAAAACTGCCCTATATTTGTAGATCTAAGAGTGCCAACATTCTTTCACTGGAAGATATGTCTATTGGTCTCTGGATAATTGCAGTACATCCAGCTTTCATCCGGTGACCAAAGACTAAAAAAAACAACAAACTGCTGCATGTTAATTGATGTCATGACAACGCTTTTTTCTGATATTTTTTGGCACTCTACGGATAAACTTCGTACAAATCTTCGAATTTCTTTCAAATACTTGTGTGCACATTTCTCACACTGATATCAAACTGTGCACTTATTATCTCTACAGACGGATGACGGCAATAATTCATGAAATAAAGTATTTAACTAATAAACTCTAGTATTATGATTTCTTTACAGCTTCCATATCCTTCATCATTGAATTCTAAATGCTACTCAAAAATAGATGCTTGATTCATGCAAAATGTCCCCAAAACAGTCTGTAGCCTTCTGTACGTATCCTGGGCATATTACTTTGTTTAAAAATATAATTTCTAGTAAAGTGCCCCGATATCCAGATTTCATTTAAGAAATTAACCGGACTATAGTAGCATGCATTCAAATTCGCTGTTGTCGCTCTTTACTTAAACATAAAATCATAAGAATTGGTCAGTTATCGCATAAGATGTATGAAAATAATATACTGAATGTTTAATAGGCTACGACTTTTTTAAACAATCCTTATACAAAAGGATCTAGTAACTTAAAAAAACGTATTAAAGTAAAATTTCTGATCGAAAAGGATAATGGTTATTAAATATGCAGCACCGAGTTTACCCTGCTATTATGATAACAGTATACGAGTATTCTAAATATAATGAACAAATAAATAATATTAACCCTTATAAAAGCACAGCCACATTAAAATAAGTTTTCGCTTTGAAGTTTGAGATTAAAGAATATATGTACTCGTAAAAAATATATAGAGCGAATTTGAATTAATTATGCTGATCCCTGTCATTTGATACATTCATAATATTAGTCATGTTCATGCAGCATGAAAATAAATAAAAATCGTTTGTAAATACTATGCTGTTTTTTTACTTCACAAAGACTAATGGTTGCATCACACACACGTATATATATATATATATATATATATATATATATATATATATATATATATATATATATATAGGGATATATATATATATAGGCATATATATATAAATATATATATATATATATATATATATATATATATATATATATATATATATATATATATATAGGGAATAGATGACGAAAAACTATATTCCAAGTTTCATGATTTTGAAGATCTTTAATTCAGTTGACATTTAAATTCTTGGCTATTATATCAATAAGTGAACCTATACAAATAGGGAAAATTACAACAATCAATCCGTCAAAGGAAATAACGTGTGGTTTGACATTATTAAAATCCAACAATTGGAACAGAAGCTGCAAATACCTTTAATACTTTTCGATTACGCCATTTTTAATTTTTGATATATATATATATATATATATATATATATATATATATATATATATATATATATATATGTATCTATATGTGTGTGTATATGTGTGTGCGGTTGTATATATATATATATATATATATATATATATATATATATATATATTTGTGTGTATATGTGTATATATATATATATATATATATTGGTGAGGGTATATATATGTATATATATATATATATTTATATATATATAATATAAAGCTGAACGTCTGTGTATGTGTGTGTGTGTGGTCAATTATAGGCTATATGGGTGAGTATTTTTAAAAAAACTGATTGCATATGATGATAGAAGATGTATCACGGATAATAAATCGGTATGTTTGATCTTGCAGAACGGTAGTTCATATAGTTCATAAAAATGTGGAGGTTTGCCTCCGCGCCTGGCCTCCAAAGTATGGAAATAAAAAATGAATAAAAAACGTTTACAAGTGTGTTTGATATAGACTTACATAAGAATATTTCATAAGTATGTTTCTACTTAAT
>NC_136506.1:101257912-101282912 GCF_053919585.1 Euprymna scolopes
ATACATTGAAAGTAAAGACATTTCAAAAACCAACTTATATATATATATATATGTATGTATATATATATATATATATATATATTCACGTATATATTAGAAAATTAAATATTTCATATATATACGTATATATATATATATATATATATATATATATATATATATATATATATACATATATATATACACGCACACACAATTATGTGTGGACACCACATATATATATATATATATAATGTATATATATATCCACACAATTATATAAATGCAACTTTGTGTGTGTGTGTGTGTGTGTGCGTGTGTGTGTAAGTCGGTCTGCTATAGAGTCAAAACCAACTGACCCGATTTTTATGAAATGTCACAAAGGTACTCGTTGTGATTGGCAGTTTTTTCTAGCTAGGTATTTGCATCGAAATGTTTCGGCAACTGATAATCGCTAAGTAATATTGTACGTATGCAAATGAAAATGACTGGCCATTTTTCAGGTCGTTTATTAGCGAGGAGTCACGCAAGCACCGACGCACACACGGCCATTATAGCATGTTTTATTTTTCTTTCTTCTTTTTGGGGGTTGGGCGCGATGTAACTTCTAAATGTTGTTCCGTTAATTCGATAAAAAACATAGTTCTTCAATTTTTTGCATTAACTTGACTTTAATTAACACTTTAAATAATATTATCTAATACAAATACAAATTCTTCAACTTATTAAAATTGATTTTTTCTTTGAGTTACACATCAAAGCAAAACATTCTTCATGACAATAAAACCATATTGCTTATAAAGTACTAATGCGTTTACGAAAACTTATTTAAAATTCTCTCTTTTTTAATTTAACCATCTCATCAATATCCATTGAGATTTTTTATCGAAAATTTTATTTTTACGCATTTATTTCATCTTATACTTCATAAGCATAAAAATGGCATTAAATCGACCCCCTAGCAAGGTCGGGTAATACTGCTAGTATATATATATATATATATATATATATATATATATATATATATATATATATATATATATATATATATAATGTAAATTTAAATATACCACAATCTATTATTTGATAAAGAATACAAGTTGAGAAGGGGTAATGTTCTTCATTCCTTGAAGTTTCAGCGAGTGTCTCTCACCCTCATTTGAAACTATTAAGCAAAATAATATGTTTAGGCTACAATCTTACTGGATAGCACATAAATTAAAGAATAAAATGTTGAGATAATGCCTAACTCTACCCAAAGATTAAACAAGGTATTCCAAATGAAGTCTTATATGGACGGTTTATCTCACGTGTTCATATTTTTTATATGGCGCGTCTTGTCTTTATAAATATTAGTGTGAATATCTATAGTTACTGGGAAGATACAAAATGATTCAATGTGCAAAGTTTAAATATAGTTTTTCGCGGGAGGGTAGGTCTATATACATACACAACCATATATATTTATATATATATATATATATATATGTATATATATATATACACATATAAATATATATATATATATATAGGTGTGCGTGTGCGTTTGCATGTATGCATATATATGTATGTATATATGCGTGTGTGCATACACACAAACACACACACATTATATATATATATATATATATATATATATATATATATATATATATATATATATATATATATATATGCATATAGCTATACCCCAGTTGCTGTTCTCCTTGCAATACGGCGATAATTTCTTAGTATGTAGTTTACTTTTGTTTTCTTTTCTCGCGTCTTTTCCTTTTTCGTCACAAGTTTATGTATTTATCTAAAAAATATTCAACAGTTTTGCTCATAAAAATAACTCGAGCTATATCCTTTTATATTGAAGTGTCGTCTGACTAGTAAATATTGAACACTTTTTAATAATTCTGTTTTTTTTTTCTATGTATATCTTTATATGTGCTATTTTCGGGTTGAGTTCATTCGTTCTCTTTATGTTTTGTATCTACATAAGTGAGGATGCGTGTGAGTACATTTCTATTGTTATATACTAAACGGAACATTTATTTACCGATTAGAAATTACGTGTATAGGGTATTCACACATGTGGAAACCTTTTAGTCGGTTTTCTCTCCAGGAATAAACAGGTTACTAAGTGGGAAAATTGAAAACTTTTACGTGGGGTGAGGTCATCGGAATTTTATCTGAATCGTTCACATTGCTGATTCCTTATGTTAATAAAAAATGCTTGAAAAAAACCTGTGTCGATCATGATAAACTGGCCTAATGGTTATCGTACTTGACTCACTGTTTTTAGGTGTTTGTTTCGATCTCAGTTTGAGTGTTTTTTACCTATAAGAAGGGGACTCTTTCAAAATAAAACATTTTTTACTTTTACTATACATGTGTGTGGGGTTGGGGGTGTGGTGGTGTGTATGTATAATTAGAAAAGTAAATATACGTTTTGTATTAGATCGTCGACTTAATTTTAAAAACAGCTTACCTCAATCAAAGTTTTTTTGTCAGTAAATAGTAATAAATATATATTAATTTTTTTCTGATATAATTGTATTAAAAAGTATTATAATGCTGATTCACTTATCAGAAACGAACATAATAAAAAGCCGACATCATTTCTACAAGCTTATACTTGTGCGTCCTGTGCTTAATATCAATAAAAACAATAAATAATTCAAATATCAATAAAAACAATAAATAATACACATATCAATAATAATAATAATAATAATAATAATAATAATAATAATAATAATAATGATAATGATAATAATAATAATAATAATAATAATAATAATAATAATAATAATAATTGTAACCGTGGTGATGATGATAATAAGTAGAAGGCAAAGAAAAAGTAGAAGATGAAGGAGTAATGCCTTGCTAGATCGTTTACTCCAGTTCTCCACATGATGAACATCAATGAGACGGAAAAGGACGGAAAATAATTTGAACGGGTCAGAATGCGGCAGCAGAGTGCAAATTTGAAAAGAGTCAGCATAACACCACTGACCGATTGAACACTATGCGCATTTCCGAGCAAAACGCTGAGGACAAATTGTAGAGATGATCTGGGAAAATACACCATGCATCACAACATACAAATAAACTGGAATCTTATAGGAAAATCCTCAACTTCGTGCACTATGAAATCATCTGATTTCTGAATTATAAATCATGCAGAATACAACAACGAGGAATCAAGAAACCCGCTCCTCCAAATAATATAGAGCTGTTAAGGATCCGGAAGGACGAGGAGAAAGAGCACTACGCAGGTCATCATTGGAAATGTGCGGGCGTAAACTTATCAAGATCAGGAGATAATATTCTATAATATAAATCTCACCTGTCTGTTTAAATATGTATGTATTTCAAAGGGCGAATGAACCCTTTTTCGGGATCAACGGCCAACTAGCACCGTGTGTGTCTGCGTGTATGTATGTGTGTGTGCTGGGGTGGAGAGGGCTCCTGCAAGCCGTGGTGAAGGCAACCTTTTTAGGAGAAGCAAATCTCTGATTAAAAAAAAAAGCATAAAACGAGAGACTAGTACCCGCATTAAGCTGGTCTGCAGTTTCACTCTCTGACTCTCTTGCTCTTGCTTGGTGCTGGATCTCAACATTTTGAACCGAGAGAGAGACTTAGCTTTCGTACAAAGCTAATAATCTGTAACATCATCTGTGTATAGATACTCCCTCAGAGATTTGTCTATAAAAATGGTCCTGTGGCGATGGAAGTCATTTTTGGGCTCATGGATTGTAAGTGTCTGAGGGAGCGGAACACGTCTGACAAACCTTGCAATCATCATTATGTATGTATGTATGTATGTTGAAAACTCGACAGAGGCGACAGATTTTCACGTGATTGGTATCGTTTTAAAGATTTTCACAGGATTGTTATCGTTTTAAAGCTCGACCTTTTGGACGACAAATATCGAAGAATTGGCCAAAACATTCATTTCTTAACCCTTAACTGGGCACTTTTCTACAGGGAGGGGTCGTATTTTTTCAACGATATATTTGAAAGCCATCCCCTCTTTTCGATTGACTTGTTTTAATTTTAAAATTCGTCACTTCGTGTTTGGAGATGGATGCAACAGCAAAGACGTGATGTGTTTTTTTTTCATGTTTTTCTCCTTCTTAGCTGTACGGGTTCGAGCCTGCCTGCTCACTTAAGTTTATTTATTTATTTATTTTGGCTCAACATACATCTCTTAACATTCGGGCAACGCCGGACATTCTGACAAGTCTATAAATCTTAAATGTTGTGTAGATGATGAGAGAGCATGATCGGTTATGGTGGAACTTAGATAGGGTTTTTTATTTGTGAGGACGGCTCAACAAGAAAAGAATAGATTTGACTCTTCAGTGTGTATCCGTTGATATCTTATATGCTTTTATATAGAGTGATGTTGTTTTCAGTTGATTAACTGTGTTTAACTGTGTCGGGTATATACTCCAGAGTCAAACAATGAAAATAATAATCTGTTGTCATAGTCCTAGTGATGATACACTACACCGGGATGAAGCCAAACTATATTGTGTCCAACAGACGTGCAGTTCTAGTAAAGAAACTCTGCTTCATGGTATTTTTCTGTAGATGTAGGCACAGATAGTACGTTAGCGATGTTGTTGACTGTTGCTGTAGCTAAATGAGTTTCTGAAGAGAAGGAATAAAGCTTCATGATCATTTAAGCACTTATCATAAAATTACCGATAGGCCAGACATCTTACGCCTCTTCTATGATAAAGAGGGGGAATGGAGGCGAAAAGCTCATAGCCCACTTTCTTTTGTACTTTAGCAAGAAAGCAAAATAATACTCCTCGGAGCTCCACTAGATTATGCAAAATTACTCTATCTTTTGACGCATGTTATTCATTTGCACTGGGAGTGTTTTTGGCAATGGTTCTAATGTAGGTATTCTATTTTAGGTTATGGTAGACGGTCAGTTCTAGACGTCTGTCAAAGCAAAGTGCTTTGCAAAGACGATGTTGTTTTATTTCAACTGCGAACAAGTGCGGAGATTAGTGTTGGTGATGACAAGATTGAAGTTTTGTTTTCGTATAAATTTACGTTTACTAGCAATTGTTACCCCATTCTATAAACGTCAGAGCAGAGCAGAAGTAAAAAAATATATATATGGTTATTGTTCACTTATGAAATGTTTCACTATATTACAGTTTCGTCTGCATATATATCTATGAATGATTGTAGAATATGATTTCATAAATCGTTGATGAAGACCAGGATGACAGTTGGGCCTACGATGGCATTAATAACGTGAGCGTCGGATTTCTGTACATTAACGACTACTTTACTGACCCTATGAGAGAAAGTATTTTATGTTTGAGAGTATAGATATTTCGTAGCTATCAATCTGGTAAAATAGACATTTATGTACCCCACCAAAGATATCGTCACCTGATTCGCTAAGCCTGTGTTATATTATCGTCAACATAGCTGTTGGTCTCTTAAGACGGAAACCATATTGCTTGTTGAATATTTTCTGTTTGTCTATTCAACACATAATCAGCCACCTTATACATGACACAATAGAGCCTTACTAAGATATAGAAAAATCAACAGCCTATATTTGTAAACACTAGACTGACTAGGATGTATTATTATTGGGGGGGGTCCTTTGTGCTAGAACATAATAATTTGTGTGTTTGAATTTTTTGTTTCGGATTGTTATACGCATCAAGATAGTTGTGTTTTAACCACATTTCAACCAACAATCTCTCTGACTTTAGGTAGTACTGAAATCACTATCTTTAGATAATGCAAACGTTGAACCATGGATTTATATACAGTGTGTCCCAATAAAATGCATCCACTTTTTAAAGTACCATGAAACCAACATTTATTATGAGAAGGAAAAGTTTCATGCATCAAAATACTGTGAACAAATATGGAAACCAGTTCATTAGTTTTTTTTACACAGTGATCACCACTTATCAAGGCCCGGAAGCCACTCAGCGATAAGGGTTATTGCAAGTACATTACGTTAGTGTGGAGATTTGATGAAGTGTTTACTTAAGGGGGACATTCATTAATAATTTGTTAACGTTGGACTTGAAGACATCCAAGTTGTAGTCAGAGTGGAAGTAGGCAGACGGAACAGAGTTCCACAGGCGTGCAGTTCATTATCTAGAGCGTTCAGATTATTGGACATTGTGGTCCATGAACAGCTGACAACGCTCATTGGTTGAATCCAAAACGTTCCTAATCACTTTAATTGTTATGTCAACACATTTTCTTTCAATGGTTGTTTTTAATTCGTTCATTGTAGCTCGTTTTGTGGTGTGAACCCTGTATGTAACATGCCGCCAAACCCCGCTAAAGAAAGAGAAAAATCGGACGGGGGGGGGGGCTAAATTCAGTGAGCATGGCGAGTACTCGATACTTTCTCTTCGTCCTAACAATCTGTTTCGCAGGTAACTATCAAGACATGCTCTTATTTCATGATAATAGTGGGAAAATGATCCATCCTGGTGAAAGTGTCATTCTTTATTCCTAAATATCACTTTAGAACGTGGCATAACAGATTCATGTAAAAAGTTCAGATGATATTAAGAGTGTATACATTTTATTGGGACACCCTTTATATATACTATATATTCGAGGGAAATAAGCATTAAAAAAGTAACCATGTTTGCATATTACATTTAAGCATTATACTTTAATAATAAGGTCTTTGTTTTTAATTGTAAGCCTAATGTTATCAATTGTTTAATTGTTCTATTTAAAAATATTTTAAAACTAAACTACGCTAATCAATTTTTAAACTTAATATACTTTTATTATTAAACCAAAAATCAGTTGCGTTTAAAACAGAAGGTAAGTTTTATTTATTTAGGCTGTGAGTGTTTCCCCATTGTATTTGAATAGATAAAGATGAATGTGGCTCATGGTTTCATAAATCTAACATGCAGTTCACTTTTACAAAAATCCTGAAATGTTAGGATAATCAGTGTATGTTAAACATTATGTTACTAAAGCAAATGTATTCTCCTGGGCAACGCAGTGTATATAAAACTATTGATATATAAATATATAGATTTATACATATATACATATATTTGAGAATAGAGATATATATCTTTTCTTTGTTCAATTTTTTTCTCAAGTTATCTCTTTTGTCATTTTGAAAACCCGACGCTTTCTGGTCCCTATTAAAAATAATAAACAAAATATGAGATTACTTTATCCACAAGACAACGGGTAGTCTGAGACCGTCTGTTAAGATCTTAATCTTTGCTACTAGCCAGAGGCCATCTATCTGAACAATCGGTCCTAATTACAACGTGTGATGCTCTTTTTGCCCGACAACCATCTCCAGGATATTGCAGCTTCATGTCTACCGTCGACTGGTTATTTTAACTCATTGACACTAAGATGAATGCAACGTGATTGAAAACTAAAAGGAGGACAGAAGAATACATCTAATTACACAATGAATATCAATCCATAGTATAAATCTTATTTATTTCAAGGAAAGCCTTCCAGCGGGGAAAAGTATGTTTTATTTTATTTACATCGCTAATGTAATTTTTCGAAAAGTATTCAACAGAATTATTCAATAGAAATATATATATATATATATATATATATATATATATATATATATATATATATATATATATATATATATCTGTGTGCGTGTGAGTGTATATATGCATATGCGTGTAAGCGTATTTGCAGTGTAAATTATATATATATGTGTGTATGTATGTGTTTGTGTGTGTGTATTTATATAAAATGTGTGTGTCTATGTTAATATATTTGTAAACATAGTTTTCTGTCTTAAAATATGTATCGGAGTTGTATGAATGTGAAAGGTGCTCATGTGGGATATATCTATTTTAATTTAATCTCATGAATAGATAAACAATTCTTTTTGTGGAAATGACAGTGTCTATTGTAAATCAATTATTCATATTAATATATTACAATTTCTATAGAGTTTTATCAAGAGTTTAATAGGAGACATCGTATCAGCACACACTCTAATAAAATTGAAAATCATTCACAGATTCATGAAATAATTTCTTAATATCTGTTTAGAGTCAATCTTTTATATGTTTATGGATAAGATTTGAGAGAGTTTCCATTGAATCACAAAGATTTAATAGATAATATGAAAACCATACTGAGAATACAATACAAAACGATTCATAATATTAGGTATAATCATAAAAATTGGACAGAAAATTGGTTTACAAGTGTTGTTTTGAAAGAAAAGCCGTTGTTCTTTAAGTTCAGTTATGGATGGTATTGAACAAGATTGCTGGAAATATATACTAGCAGAATAGCCAGCGTTGACCCGGATTGAATGACATTGATGAACATGTATACTAGCGGACTACCCGGGGACCCCGGGATTGAATGAGATAGGTGAAAATATATACTAGCAGAATATCCGTCGTCGCCCGGGGTTGGACGAGAAAGGTGGATATACATACTAGCAGAATATCCTGCGTCAACCTTGGTTTAATAAGAAAGGTTGAAATATATACTAGCAGATTGATTAGTGTATTTATAATGAAAGAATCCGTCAAGAAAATGTATCAAAGTTATTATTTTAGTAAGAGGTGGGTCATTATGTGGGTCTAAATAATGAAAAATGATTGTCCAAATATGTAAATGATGTAAGTTAAAGCTTATCGATATTTGAGTGGTAATTTTTCATGATTAAAAAATCAAGTACAATTGATTTATTTTATGAAAAAAAAATAAATTATATCCTGTACTCCAAGTGCTTTACAAGCGTTCCTTTTAATGTTATTTAACGTATCACAACTCACACGCAAACTATATTCAGCTTTTAGTGTTTATTTTATTTTAATTAATTATGACGGGCTAAAATAGCCGAATAATAAGGGAACGTAGTTTTGAAAGCCTGGTGTTCATATTGGTTTAAGTTCCACTACATTTTTATTGTATTTGAAAGATAAATGCCTAAAGCAAATTTCCAAAAGTCAAAACAAAAGATCTGTACACGTGAAAAATATATGGAAAATGTTTTACAGCGAGCTAACTAATTAAGCTAACTAATTAAGCTAAATATTGAAGTTAATGTCATAAAAGTACTTAGATTTTAATTCAGACAATCATATTAAAAGGAATTACGAAAAGAATACTGAATGACAAGCAGTATCGAAACTGTTAAAATAGAGATTTGCTTAAAATAACGGGTTTGGTTACTAGTTAACAAAATTAGGAGTTTATTCCTTCCAAATACAACGCAGAAACATCTGTGTCGTAGCTACATTATCGACTATTTTTACTAGAAAGTAAATGCAATGAAATGTAAGGAACACGATATAGTTTATATTAAACATCTGCGAAGGTAAATTCCAGGATATGTTTTGTACATGAATTCCTTCGTGTTTATTTGTTTATATATATATATATATATATATATATATATATATATATATATATATTTATATATATATATATATGTATATACCCACATATATACATATATACACTTATATACCCATATATATACATATGTATACATAGATACCCACATATATACATATATATACATATATACACATATATATATACATATACATATATACATATATATACACTTATATACATATATATATGCATATATATACATATATATGCACATATACCCACATATATACATATATACACATACATATACACTTATATACCCACATATATACATATATACATATATACACATACATATACACTTATATACATATATATATGTCTGTGTGTGTGTGTGTGGCATATTTCCGCTATATTGCAAAACCATTAAGCAATATATATGCATCAACGATTATGCTCAGTTTAGTTTTCTCCAACTTTCAAATGCTGTAATATTACCGCCGTATTATTCTGTGTATTGCTTGTGTCCATCTTATGAGTATTTCTAATAAATTTCCGATATATGTCTGACGAAAGCCTAAACTATAAAAAGCAACTGCTATGATTCAAATCAATTAACTCTTGTTTGCTGTCCAATTTACTTCGTATAGTCAACCAAATCATAGGTTATATTGTTGATGTAATCACTGTTTACGAAATGTGAATCGTAACAATAACAATATACTACATAATACACCTGTCAACCGACTCACATCCCTCTTTTGACACTTGTATTTACTAATATCCCGGATATCTTGACGCTAGGTTTAACTAATCTGCACTCCTCCATCCGCTCTAATCATGTTTAATGTCTCGTTACTCCCATACTTTACCATACGGGTTCAGAAGACAGATTCACGAACATAGTTTACATTTCTAAAATAACCCGTTAGACAAGAGAATCCTAATTAGAATGAGTGGATGATATCTTCCTATGTTTTAGAGAAACATTACCACATATCGTCAGTTATGATCTGTCTTCTATAAATCTTCGACCGAATGCTGTACGGTAACCAACGATGAGTTGACAGCATATATCTCGCAACGTTCCACAATAGTATTCATAGTAGTAGCGATAACGTAAGTTCATTTTGTGACTTCAATATCCATCACAGAAATTGGATTTGTTCCCCTAGTTATACAGACCATAGCTTTTCTATACTACATTCGCTGAACAAATCTGTCAACTTTTATTCGTATTGCTAACCCCAGTTCACAAGGATTGTGTTACAAATGTTCCTAACCCACTCAGTAATAATAATTACGTTGTAATATTGGAAGATCCCCCTTCAAACGCGATCCCAAGTTGAGGGACTATTGAACAAGACATCAAGTTACTTCAAGAAGACTGACTGGAAAACAATTAGAGATGCTACATAGAGGAGTACCATTTCTCGTCCTCTGGCACAGTGTGCCAGTGAGTCTACTAAATGGTTTTAGGCATCAGATAAATCATGGATTTCCACAGGGAAATATACACAATTATCCATAATCATCCATCTCTATTTTTGCAGCTCCAATTGCAGTAAAAATAGATAAAATGACGTAGAAGCTAGAAATAATCTCAAAAGTGAAATAGCGGCAGCCAAGAGAATGGCATACCCGCATTAATTAAAAGAAAACGCCATAACTACTCGCGATTTCTGAGAATTTTACAACAATATAGTAAAAAATGATGAACTAAAATTTTAACCTTCATCCAAAAGTTATATTTATCTTTTGTTGCACGGCAACCTATTAGCCCTACGTATTTGTACAGCGATTTGAATCCAATTAAAAATAGATCCAACAAATGACTCTTATATTAATTTCCTTTGCGAATAGAAGACACTTTCGATGATGTCAAAATCAACTCTTCTAATGTCTGTGGTATCATGAACAAATCTAAACAACATGAACGCGTGTGAGCCTAACACCACCTCCTGCTATTCTGTGGATATTCTTCTGCTAAGTTTTCACCTTTTGTCTCTAAACTCTTCAAGCAAATTTCTGCAGAATATTACTTTACTAACTGCTGCAAAATTGCTTCGGGATACCATTTACTCTGTGAGTTTTTGAAAAGTCTGATAATCGGACCTCTCTAATCGCGTATATTCCCATTCAAATTCTCCCTCTTTTCAATAATATCGTTGAGTCCTAAATCAATAAAGCTATAATCCACCTCATCAGTTATACAAAACATCCTTTCTAACCGACAATCTGGATCTAATCGCGTTTTACAGACGATACCTTAACTGTAATCCCTGTATGTATATAACACACTAGTTACGGCAAGATGTATCTGTAGCAGTAGCTATAGATTTATAGATGGTCATTGGCAGAGCCTGGCATGGTCATCTTCATGACAGACAGGGGGAAAACACGAATGACCAATAACTTTAAGCTTTGGGCAAAATCTCTAGTTTGTAGTGGCACAATGGTTTAAATTGATGAAAATATTCAATGCTGTTAGAACTAAGTTTATTTTGATGTTGACTAATCAAATGCTACCAAAGGGTATTCGTTTAAACTCTACGTCTAAACTTCTATTGGAAACGTTAATTAAAACAAATTAATTCGAATATTGTCAGAGTTGCTGCGGCGAAAATGAACCCTGTCTAGCCTACTAGAAAGTTGCTCAAACCTTATTTTATCTCTCTAAAATGCCACCACTCGACTATTCATGCATATTGCTGCCGTAGCTGAGCCGGTGCATCTTTATTAGTCGCTCTTATTTAAACGGTATTAAAGAATGGGTTTTAAACCTAAGTTTCCGCACGATTTCGCAAACTTTACACCTTTATCTTATCGAAAAAAAAATGGCGTGTGCTTGCACCTGTTCTATAAGTATTTAGAATGGGCGTGCTTCAAAGCACTCACAGCACTTGCACCAACTCACGTAAATACCTTGCAACTAAGCTGACAAGAATAAAATCTCACTTCTACACTGTAGATATCCATATGTGCCGGAAAGCATTCTATTCTAATTCTTTCCTTCCGCCTTTGGATTTTACTTCTGGGTCCCTATTTCCCTCTATGTACAGATAAGCAAGAGTTTGAGTGTACGATTGACAGACATTTAAATACTAAACTTTTGACATCGTGCCCATGTTGATTGTCACTGTGCTTTATTTTGGGTGAAATAATAATATATTTTTGCATTCATTTCTTTGTGATTATATATGTTATTTTTATTAGATAACAGATGTTTCTTTAATTAGAGCATACATTTTGAGGTTTACATCGATCGACACGTAAAACATTGAATATAATCTTTTTATTAGTCTAACCTGCTTTTTTGTGGTTACAGATTTTTTATTTCCCTAAATTACTTTATAACATGAGTATTTATTATCGGGTTAATTCGTTTCAGGACGAAAATAAGCTCATTAGCAGTTGCGATCTTTTTTATTAACTATACGGTTTGTATTTGCGCCTCTAATTGAGTTAACGCACCAGTTGTTTGTAAGATCAATGCCACTTTGTATAAGGCTGATACAATTTTGGAATACGAGGCCGTTTATGTAAAACACGCAATGCGTATTTGTTTTGAATAACACTTGAGAAAGACTACAATACTCCCACAATTTCAATTCAGAGTAAATGTTATGTTTGGTATTTCAGAATCGGAAATAAGGATTGGACATGTAGTTTGTGTCATTTTGTCGGTTATTAAAACAGCTGAGCTGGAACTACACTGCACACAGTTTGTCCACTTCATAGAATCAATGCCGAGATAAGCGGAGAGAACATACAACACCTGAAATTCCCAAGTAGTCACCCATTTATTACTGACCAGGTTCAATGTTGCTTAACTTCAGTGATCTGACGGGATTCCGTGTGTCAACGTAATTATGTCCAAATTATCCAGATAATATGAACAATCAATCCTCAGAAACAAAGGGCATGTCCTCGAAAATTGAATCAACTTTATTTGACGGATTATTAGAATGGAATAAGAATATAGGAATAAGAATATAGGAATAAGAATATAAGAATATAATATAGGTAGGAATA
The DNA here is from genome assembly GCF_053919585.1 of Euprymna scolopes. Taxonomy (NCBI): domain Eukaryota; kingdom Metazoa; phylum Mollusca; class Cephalopoda; order Sepiida; family Sepiolidae; genus Euprymna; species Euprymna scolopes. Next base: position 101,271,290 of record NC_136506.1, read on the forward strand.
TGAATATAGGAATATAAGAATATAAGTATAGGAATACAGCTAAGAATATACGAATATAGGAATATAAGAATATAGGAATATAAGAATATAGCTAAGAATTGGCCCTGTCAATTAGACGATTGATGTTGGCACTAGGTTAGCCTGGAGTTGGATGTCGGTCAGCTATTTTTTCCAGCCAGATGTCTAGTTGTTTTTTGGGGAAACACTCTCCTTGTATTACTTATTGCGACTGGAATACAATTGCATGTTTTTGTACCAGTAGGTCAAGTTGTGGTGGATAGAGGACTTGATCGTCTGCGTACTCCCAATTGTGGTTTTTATATAGCAGATCCTTCCTCGTCGCTGGTCGGTTATTCCTGCTATTGTGTTTGGGACCCTTTCTGCTAAGATTTTCCATATGTAGATGATAAGATATCCTTGTCTTCGGCGTTGTAGTAAATATATTTGCAGATCCTTCAGCCCCTCCCAGTAATTTATTTGGTCTACTCCACCCATTTTGCTGGTGAATTTTCTCTGCGGTGCTTCTATTTTGTGGAGTTCTGTTGCTTTTTGTGGAGACCACAGTTGACAGCAGTATTCCGGCCTTGGGAGAAAAAGAGATTTCCATAGTGTGAACGTGTACTCTCTGTTCCTACTCTTGAGGATTCTCAGTATCCATCTTGTTACATGTCTTGCAAGCGCTGTAGTGTTGTCAATATGTCTATGCCAATATAACCCCACAGATCCTTCATTACTTCTCTTGATGTTATAACATGCAAAATGTGGAGAAAGTTTTAATGTATGGTAAGATCGATGTTTGGCAGGTAAATTTTCGTTATTAGTCGAACCTATTTTAATAATGTTGGGTCAATGTATGAACGTCAGGTCACCGAATCAAGCTTATGTTGAGCATGGGCATTACTAAAATGGGGAACCCATTTAGGAATTCCAGCCACTGTACGTTGGAGGACGTCGGTGCCTATTTCAAGTAGTCCCAAAAGTCTAACGTCGTTATCTCCTTTAACGGGGATATACATGCGGCTGGGGACCGCTTGTGAATTTCATACGTCCACGGATCATCCGCTTTTGGAGGAAGTCGGTTAATCGAATATAGAATTAGTGCTGTTTCACCCCCCCACACACACTGTATGACACTTAAGATTGGAATCGTATTTTCACTGACATGCAATACACGCGTTGGAAATATCATTTAATTGGAGTGTTACATTTGTATAATTAATTTACTAATATTCGATGCTTGTGTCATGACGACTGAAAATATACTAACTTACCTCGAATGGGAGGCTAATCTTTATAATAATGATTATATGACGATCGAAAATATACTACATTACCTACTTGAAGTAGAAATAGTTAATTGCTGGGAAATTTATCTCGAGACAAAAGAATACGACGGCTTAAAAGTTAAGTTAAAACGTGTACAAATAGTATTGTGACTCTAACTACATTAACTCAACCCCTAAAATAGAGGTTACGCCCACATTATGACACCAGAACAAATACACTATTATTTCTTTAATACGAAACTCCTTCAATAAGGTTTAAGACTTTTTACAGGAATTTAAAATTGGAGTAGACTCTTGACAATTCAGTATGTTATTACTATACTTGATAACCAATTTTTATGATTTCAGGTTCAAATGAACAGATACAGCATGAATTGGAATACACTTTACTAAGACGTGATTGTCACAGCTGGTGAGTTTCAAAAATACAATCTGGACGTAAAGACATTTTAAAAGAACGATATGCAATAAGATTCTGTTTTAAACTTGGCAAAATGCTACTTAAACGTATTGAATGCTTCAGGCGGTTTTTAGACCATCTTGCATGAAACGTTCATCAGTTTTAGTGTTGTGTAAAAGAATCACAGAATACAGGTGGTATGTGAGGGGTGATGAGTCATGTGCTAAGAATAATCAGAACATAACTGTTGACTGGCCAAATAAAGAATTTCATGGATATGGAACGTTATGTGTCTATAAAGACAATACGTGCACGATTTGATGGCAGTGTGGTGAATATACACAAATTATTCGTGATAAACTTAAGATAACTAAGTTTGTCCCAATGGTGATTCATCTATGTAACATACTATTTAACAAAGATTAGCATAAGTTACGTATCCTCCCTACAGTTTATATCTTGCTCCCTATAACTATTGGTACTGAAGCTTCATTAAAACCGTAGAGGTTATTATTATTTGACAATTGTAGGGATAAAACTAGGCTGTAACGAGGGTCATTGACACGTCTACGCAAGAGAAATTCCACGGAGAGCGTTGTTGTAACGGTACAACTAGTGCATTGCAGCCAAAGGAGATTAATTCGAACTGGACAAAAGTTTCGTAGGTGTACTATCAATTAAGGTGTCCATGCAAACAAATATGGAAACTTTTTGACGTCAGCTCATATGAGCATTAGAAGATAGAACATTAATTTAACATTGAAAGTTCTTGCAATAGTACATCCAATGAATTTATTATATACTATCGTCTTCTATAACAAACCCCCCTTATAATAAATTGTGTGCTCAAGATCAACATAATATAGCAGATACAAATGACACAAATTACAAATATTTGTGTTTGTGTTTCATAAGAGCATAGGCTGTATAGAACTTAAAGAGCGTATATTCAACCATGTTACCCTAAATCGCCTTATTAACATTGTGGCTTTAGTGAAGTGTCTGTTATTTCCTGTTTCAACAAATCGTAATCCTTCATTTGACCGGTACCACATGACAAATTACAGCTTCCCTTTAAGTAAATACTCCGCAACATCTTATAGGTAAAAGACGGTTTTCGGTACCTACTTAGACTGTTGAGTATGCCAGCAAATTCCCATAAATAGACAAACTCGCCTGTCTTTACCGCATAGTTTTCGTGATCAGACGATGTAAGGAATGAACAGAGGAAAAGAAATAGATTTTTGCTATGGAATATCATAACGTCTGAACATGGATGACAAGGGCAGTGGGCCACTAATACATCGAAAGTTTGAACACGATTGAGGGAAAAGCATATAAGAGTAGAGGAGGCTGGTCTGTAACGATGGACATGTCATGCGTTTCTAAAGACCATTTAAATGTCTCTTTGAATTTCCATTAAAAGAAATGCGGAAGATACACTTTCAGACATGATTTTCTCTTTTTATCCTAAAAGCTTTTTAATCTCAGCAAAAATTTGGAGAGGGGAATATAGCAACATATCATTTATGGAGATCTATTTACGACTGCATACAACTATTACTAAAGAAGATTCGGTATATGCACATCGAAATATATACAGTACTATTACATATATTAATATACTATTGTACACTTTCCATGAGTGATTTCCATTTTTGGGGTATGCCATATGTTACAGGTACGTAATTTCACCTTTTTACTACGGAGAAAAATGTAGCATCTGTTCTATTTTAATGAATATCTGCATCGATGCATTTCCTTTCTTCTATTTGGGAGTAATATTGCTTGCTACTGATAAAAACCCTTTAGATATTTCATCATGTGTGTGTGATTTATAAATAATATATACTGCTGTAATATAATTGTACTAGGCGTTCATTAGCCAACCAAGAATGTGTAATGACCGTAAGTATTTTTGTGTGTAGTCTAATGTACGTCATATCCAAAAATTATTAGTAATTAGCATTCATAATAGTGTACATTCATACCACTTTATAAACTGGTTGCTTTGAGTATTTAGGAGAATTCGACAAAATTAAATTCATGTAAAATATAAATAAAAGCATTTAAAGTTACGAACAATGTTTGATTTAATATATATATATATATATATATATATATATATATATATTAAGTGATAAAATATACATGACAATTAAGCTACACATAATATTCCGCGTTTCATCGACGCTAGGATTCGTCAGGCTTATATATATCACATCACCGGAGTTAAACAATATTGGACCTGGTTAGTATAACATGGGTGACCATTTGAGAATTCTAGGCGCTTATCCCGGCATTTGTTTCCAGTCGTCATTTCACTGTCCACTGGTATTTAACAATGCTGTCTCAGGGGAGGTGTGGCTGGAGATGCGCATCTCCAGCCAATAGTTGATATGTCGTAAATCATATGTTTTTATCTATAATATATATATATATATATATATATATATATGATAGATAAAAACATATGATTTACGACATATCAACTATTTTCGGCTCATTTAATACCGAAAAAAGTAATGTTCTTCGAATATGTTTTCATATTTCAAGTTCTTATATCTTAATATATATAATCGTTTTTTTTTTTTACTTTGATTAGTAATAAATGCCAAATATTCATATTAAATTTTATGAACACATATGGAAGAATACTAACCTCTATAACTAATACTTATATATCTACAATACATTCCCTGATTTTGTGTGTGGGAGTTCGTTTCATATGCACTCCAAAATGAGTGGACAGATTGTTTTATCTTTTTTTGCAATTTCATACAAATGTAATCCAGAAGATTCGGATTGTACTTATAAATATAATTTAGGTTATTTTGATGTTCTTGTTTTAGTTGTTTGTATTGCAATGCCTCTAATAGTTTTTCAAAATCGATAATCGAATATATACGACAAAATAGGCAGACGTTTGATTAAAATCAAAATTAGCGCCGTATACACTCGATACTAAGTAATGTATTAAACACGTTTCATCACAACACACTGCGAACGAACGTACTTATGAATGAACAGTGGTGTGTTTTATAAGAGGTGGCGCTTTTGAAACGAAGGGTTTCTACTACATATACACGACATTTATTAACAACTAGTTAAACCAGCATTAAATATATTTTAAAAATTGCAAACCAGTAAGTTTTATTCATCTAACAGTTATTTAATTGAACAATATTTTATCACAACAATACCAGAATCACTTCATGAATAACTTACGTAGAATATGTGTAATATGAGACAGCTAATAATATATGTCAATCCCTAATGGATAATTTAGCATTTGAACTTATTAAGCCTAACATTGCACATTAACAGGTTAAGAGATCCCGATCCGAATGTTACCGTACCGGACTAAATTATTTCCTGTCCTCTACAGTACGGCGTCAATTCTATGAAATCATTTAAAATTAAAGAACACACATGCAATTCAGGAAAAAAAATCAAATTAATTACAATAGATGCCATCTACGATATGAAAAGAAGTTTACCATAAACGTTCATACTTCACATAATCCAATGTAAAACACCAATATACTAATACAATGCAATATATTAAACGTTCAATCAGTTTATGTCTTGAGAAAGCGGTATCAACAATTATTTTCTGAAACTACAAAACTTTAATTCCTAATTTTGTGTTTTATATAAGTGTTTACCGCTAATACATGATGTAGTATAAACCAAGGTCAGACCAGCCAACTTCCATTGAGACTGAACGTGTCAAGCAAGTATGAAATTCTAAATCATATGTAAATTAACAACATCGTAAGGTGGCATACCTCATACGGTGTTTTTATATAGTCTCACATTTGGTACTTGGTCAAAGTCATCTAAATTGGTGATGAGATTAAAATCGTATTATAAACGTAATTACTCCGTTTTTACCGTATTATGTCGAATTTAATCAGAGAATAATGTGGGTAATATATGAACAAATCGTTGGGAGGCATCTACATTATAACGCTATCTCTTATGGAAATTACACCAATAGTTTATATATTTTTTACTAGTTTGTCATTTCATTATATTTATTTTATGTGTGTTATGTAATGAAAAGTATTACAAATGAAAAAGAAAATTCGAAGTAATTCTACATTATTAGTCGTCGACATTAAAAGCAAATTAGCAGACGAAACTAAAAGAATCGCTTTAGTTAAAATAGATTATAAATTTTAAAAGTCAAGAAATAAACGTTAATCATCACAGTTCTATATTTTAATACCTATGTGCCAGAAATCAAAATAAATATATCATAAACGAACCATCACTTATGGATTAGTCAGCCTGATATGAATCATGGAAAATGCCGCTATTTAAAAGTGGTCAGTAGATAATTATACTGTAATAATAGATACTATTCACACAGGACTGCTTTATTTATCTATTTTTGGACTATTATTCTTATCTCAATAGTTGTTGAAGACAACAATCCGCAAATAAATAAATAAATAAATACACAAATTATCATTTCAAAGGATTCTAATAAAATAAATAAGATGCTTCTTATTTAAGTACAATTTAAAACCTGGCACACTAAAAAAGTCTATGTATATTATAGTGCACACGTTACACATTTTTGTTATGTATTACGGCACTCCTTACATTATACAATTAAACGATAAGTAATGCCCACGTCTTCCAAGGTGAAAACATGACAATTAAACAGTCCCTGTTTAATTATGATTATTACGCCTTTAAATAATTTCTACCGTTATTTTTGTTTTATTTTCTCACAAGGTTTCAGTCAATGTAACATTCGACACTCCTCAGCGGTATCTTGTCGATCTCAAAAATATTTCTGTTGAATTCGGGCACATTTTTGTTGACCGGAAAATTATGCCAGAGTCATACATTCAATTAAAAAAAAGAACAACGCTACTAGTTTTTGCTGGATATAGTAAACAGGTCTTGGATAGAATAAACGAATAACACGCAGCACATAAGAGTATATTAACATTTCTACGAAAATAGTGTTCATTGTATTTTTAATATGGAACTGACCTAGATAGGATTAATGAATAAGTATTAATAAATACCCAGAAAAATATTGTTCTACATAGGTCAATATAAATATTAAAATTTCAGCAGACAGGGTTTTTTTTATTATTTGTGTGTGTGTCTTTCGAATGTTCCTTAATTTTACATAACGTTTCGCGGAATACTTTAATCGGTGAACAAACATTTGAATGTTGAAATCACTACGAGCTTCTTTCTCAGTTTTCTATAATATTGATATTGTATTATTATTATAATTATATCTGAAAACGAGGCTACATGAAATGATGGACAGTCTCATTTTTGTCCATGGTTGCCAGATTGGTTTCATTTGGCGATTATTCAAAGAACAGCGTATGGCATAAGGAAGAATCAAGCAGAAATTATATAGTTTATAATAAAAATGAAATCATGCTTAGTGCATTTAATGATATGTGATTAAACGTATTGCCTTTTCAGTGACATATACGGTTTTGACAGTCTAGAAATATTACCGTGCAATTGTTCTAAAAAAAATATATTTTAAAACCATCTCACATTTGTCCCTGAATTTAATTGTTATTATCATACAACTATATTAGCTAGGATATACATATAAATATCGGACGAGGTATTTAAGAGACATACTAGATTTAAAGTAAGTGATTAGTCGAAGTATGAAGTTAATTTAAAAATACAGGATAAGCCTTATGCAAGGCAGTTTTGCGGGTCTCTATTTCTTTTTATATAGAGGGAGGAGCAACACTTCAATCAGCCACAATCACATTAAATGTAAAATATTTTGGTAACGTTCTCAACGTCTAAAGTTTTATGTGTATAACTAATGACAGAAAATAACGTGTAAAGAATAACAGATTTTAATCTGGTCAGAAGAAATTGCAGCAAACAATTCGCATTCTTTCAATTCGGCATCGGGGACATAATCTCAATGACATTATGTGCTTAATTAAAAGTAGAATGGGCTACTGCCTGACGGCGGAGACGCTCTCAGTACATACACAAAAAAGTACTTACAAAGAAATGTTTCCGCTATCTGTGTCTAGCGGGTTTATACACACAAACCCCAATTGTGGATTTCTCTCTAATACATATGTGGAAATATCGACGTCCCCAGTAATGTTAGGATAACAATAAGAGATATAATATATAGTTAAATAGATGAAATTACTTTATAAGACCAAGATGAGAGGCAATCCTTGATCAACTAACGCAGAAGGCCGTTAAAGTGGTTAAAATTATAGGTAGATTATGCTGAACTATCTGAAAGGCCGTTTCAGTGAGTTTTAAGTCAGACGTGGACGGTTGCCGACAATTTATGTGTTACGACAGTTGACGAAAATTAACGTTACTGTAGAAGATTTGCACGTGACTTAAACACAGAATAGAACGCAGGTTGTAGCTGAAACCAGTGCAGTTTGTGTGTCGCAGCAGAACAGGACGAACTGAGGCCAACTAAGGTCCACAACTTCGGAAATAGACTTAGACGGAAATCTAAGCTTGTAGTGTCGATTATATAATCCATACCAAACCAGATATATGCAAAATGTTCGGAGTTTGCGTTTTGTTTGGTTTTATATTTTTTATACTTACAAAATTGTGTGCATAATGTGATAGAGGCCAACGCAGTAGTACATAAGATTACTATGAATAAATCTACGACACACAACGATGCCAATTGTCCATTTAGAAAGCAAATTGTTCTACACATGCGTCAAGTTAAGTAGGCCTGCACAAAATAATAAACAATTAATCGTGTAGTGATTTTTGTGTTTATGTGAAGAATTGCTTTTTTCTGTAAATAGTAAGCGACATGAACAGATTTCTAGTTATAAAGTAATACATTTACTTTGATACAACACCTTGCCAACTTTTACCAATAATTTTTCAAGCATCTCGACAACTTTCTGCGTGAGAAATGCTTTAAAAACCTAAGCGATATACAATACGCTTTCAGCGACTTCATCCCCAGCAGTTTTTCGTTGGAACAGATATGTTGATTTTGATAATATTGATTTCGATCAATAAATTTCTTGGAGCCGAAATATCTTTATCTAAATTTAAAAAACAAAAACTGCAAGATTGTCCTGTCAACCTGATAATAATTTGTTAACTAAAGGAGAATTTTACTTAGGCTTTGTACCCTAAGCGAATGCGGGCGTTTATTACAGAAGGGAACAGTATGTGATATCGCTGGGAGACTACTTTTGAAAAAAAAAATAGCACACTTCTATTTTTATATAAGGTATAAAATGTTGGTGGAATTTTTTTTAAAAAGTGCTGCCCTTCACTCGTGTGTCAGATCCGATTAAAATGTACACATTATTTTGTTTTTCTGATTTAAAACTAACAATATTTTTAATTCGACTTAAAAATTAAATCATGTAGAGTGCGTATCACATTGAGTTAATTTAGATGTAAGTGTATTAAATAAAATATAAGAGTAGTTTGTAACAGTGTGATAGCCCGCTAGCGCATTTATGACGTGTCTGTTTATTATAAATTCATGGTTTTATTCCCTAGACGATCCTTTTAAGCATGTTATTTTTAGATACCGACTCCGAAAAAAATGTAATAACCTTTTAATTAAGTCTGGAACGTCAGCAACTTTTTTTCTTCTTAAGCTAGGTACAAAAATGTTCAGTTGCACATTAACTCAGACGTCCAATGAGAACGGACTTCGTGTGGGGTTTAATTATTAAATAGATCGACGATGAAAAGCTAGCGATAACGAGTGCTGAAAAAAATAAAATGTCGATCGTTGAGGACTGACAAGAGAGTCGGTGAATCCAGACTGCATTTCCTTCAACGATACACGTAAAAAAAAATGTACGCATGGCCGTAGGCTGGAGAAGCGTGTCAGTTTCGATATAAAAAGCGAATTGACAAGGTACTGAGCGTTAATAGAACGGGCTTCATCATATTTTTATATGAGCTTATGTTAGAGCAGACTTTTAATGATGTCAACGCATCTGCCTCATTAACTATTCATTGTAGTATTCATTCCGTCAAAACTGAAAGGAAAAGTTACACTATTCGAGTAAATGAAATTATCAGTCATGAAATAGAAATGTTTTTAATGACTAGCAGGAAGCGCTTGACTTTGCCCGGCCGTAGTGTACCCTGAATATATTTTAATACATACAGATTTTAGTTCGCTATAGAATGTTATATAAATCTGGTGCAAAAACAATATTTTTTTCTCACATATGTTTTTTATATATGATTTCTCAGTAAATTTATTGATACATATGGCCATGTTTTAAATCATTTTAAAGCGGTATTTTCGCTTTATGGAATCCTGCAATTCGTTACCGTCCCAGATCTGTTCATTCATTTTTTCCAGGCATTTCAACAGCATGGACAAAATATAAATCCGCACGATTTATTTATTCAAACAAGGCCAAAAATCTGTCGGGACAGCTCGTGATATCAATGATGCGTTTGACCTTGGAACCAACAACGACCGTGTGGTACAACAGTGGTTCAAAAAATGTCCACATCGTGACGAGAGCCTCGAAGATTAAGACGGTCGGGGTCGGCCGACCGTGGTTGATAACGAATATTTAAAGTCTCTATTGAAGTCGATCCTCGCACAACCAAACGAGAAGTTTCTGTTTAGCTTGAGGTCGAACATTCAACAGTCGTTCGTGGTTTAAAGCAAATAGCGTAGTCAAAAAGCTGTATAAATCAGTGCCGTATGAATTGAATGATAATCAGAAATTGTCGTATTGAGGTTTCTTCTACGCTTCTTCTGTGCAACAAAAACGACCCATTTCCCGGCGACTTTCTGCACAGTAGTAGGATGTCAAAGAATCGCCACAACACTTCCTGAAGCCGAAATTGCACAAAAAAGGTAATGGTGACTGTTTGGTTGTCGGCGGCCGATCTCTTCCATCACAGTTTCTTGAATCCGGGCGAAACAATTACGGCGGAGAAGTACCGCCGATAAATTGGCGAAATGCACCAGAAGCTCCAACGTATAACCCACGAGATTGCTCAACATGAAGGGACCAATTCCATCATTGACAACCCTCGCCCGCATGTTGCTCAACGAATTAGGCTGTCTAATCCACCATATTCGCCGGGCATCTCGCCCACCGATTATCACTTTTTCAAACATCTCGTCAACTTTCCTGCTCGAAAAATGCTTTGCAAACCGAGGATTCCGAATCGACGTTCAGTGATTTCATCGCTTCCAGAACTCCGGACTTCATTTTTAATGGTATAAATAAACGGGGTTCATTTGTAATGGTATAAATAAACGGACTTCATTTTTAATGGTATAAATAAACGGACTTCATTTTTAATGGTATAAATAAACGGGGGTTTCATTGCTAAAGAATTGTCGATTGTAATTTCTTTATATCGATAAATAAACTTTATTATAAAAGGATCTTCTGAAATTAGACGGCTAAAAACGACATTATTTTTGCACAACCTATTATCTGATATAAAGGTAATGAAAATTACTTGGGTTTCATCAGTTACAATCGGAACCAAAAAAAGTTACCTGTACAGTTACGTTCTCTTATTTAAATCGCAAGCCTCGTTCTCCATCGTTTAGACTAAACTGGCAGACAAATTAAACGTTAAAAAATTAAATTAAATCACTTTTTAGTTTACGCATGCGCCAGCTAATAAATAATATCGCCAAATTGAAAGAAACAGTTTACATTCTTACTCCAGGATTCTTATGAACAATCTTGGCGTGTAATTACTAGGGCTGTTACAACAGAATATTATTCTTTTGACTGTCAACTATATATCCGACACAGTAAGATAGTCAATCAACCGAAAACCACACCAGTCTATGAAAAACAACTATAAGATATTAACAGATATATACTCCAGAATCAAAACAATGAAAAGAATATGCTGTTGTCACAGCCTTAGTGATAATGATAATAATAATGATGATGATGATGATCGA
>NC_136506.1:101285412-101302912 GCF_053919585.1 Euprymna scolopes
CTGTGGAATGTCGAGTAGTATCCGAGTTTTGTATTTGAAAGGACGCACACCGCAGGAGACGTTTGATGAAATGAAAGAAACTTATGGTTTTAATGTCCCATCATATAACCTTGTAAAACGTTGGCATCATGAACTCAACTATAACCGGAAGTCTGTGGAAATAGCTCCCAGACCTGGTCGCCCCCCTTCTGCCATTGATGAGTCATCTGTCCGTCAAGTTGAGGCTGCTATTTTGGAAAATTGGCGCATTACTATTCGCCAAATAGCACAAGATGTCAAGATTAGTGTAGGGTTTGTGGAAACTATAATTCATGACCATTTGCATATGCATAAGGTGTCTGCCAGATGGATTCCTAGATTGCTCACACCATTCCAGAAGCGAGAACTCGTCGAGTGCTTGAGGATGAATTTGGAGATGTGCCAAGATGAGTCACAGTTTTTCAAAAAGTCTGATTACACAGAATAAAACATGGGTCCATCACTATGATCCGGAGACCAAAGCACAGTCAATGCAGTGGAAGCACTTGGACTCACCACCTCCAAAAAGGCAAGGGTGCAACCCTTCGTTGGCAAGGCCATTCTCACAGGCTACTGGGACTAGGACGGAGTAGTGATGACAGATTTAATGGAAAAGGGTACCGCAACTACAGTAGCCTATTATGCTTCACCTTGGAGGAAATTAAGGGAAGCTATCAAAATCAAGATGCAGGGCAAGATCAACAAAGGTACCCGGCTCCTGCAGGACAACACTCGGGTCCACAACTCGCATGTCGCCAGATAGGAAGCACGAGCGTTTGGCTGTGAAATCCTCCCCATTCTCCCAACTCTCCTGACCTTGTGCACTCTGACTTTCACCTCTTCAAAACCATGAAGTTGTTTTTGAAAAGAAATCGTTTCCTAGATGATGCAGCCTTGATTTCTGAAGGCACGTCTTGGTTGGTGGACCAACCTGAGGTGTTCTACAAAAACAGTCTCCACAACTGTATCAAACGATAGGAGAAATGCATAACTCTGGGTGCTTCCTATGTAGAGAAAGACTAAAAACTGTGCGAAGTTTCGTTACACTACTGCTATGGGAAGAGAGTCAGGGAATTACTTATTGCACGCCCCTCGTATATATATATATATATATATATATATATATATATATATATATTCATATATTTATATAATCATATATGTAATAAAATAGAGACAATTACTAATCCTACATACACATCATCATATATATACATAATCATATATACATATATATATATTATATATATATATATATATATATATATATATATATATATATATATATATATTCATACACAGGGTGACCCCCAAAAAACAGGGGTCCAGCTCTAATTAGGCCCACTTTCTTTGTGTTTTGTCCGAATTAAATGAAACTTTAGTCATAACAAGGTTATTATATTAAAAACAATTACATCAAAACATTAGGGTCGTTGGCCTATTTTCTCCGTTCTAAAACATAAGTTCTCGATGGCCTCCATTTAGCTTTTGTTTTTTTTTGTCACCCTGTATATATTCATATATATATATACATATATATATATATATATATATATATACATATATATATCATTCATATATATAGATATTCACATATTTTTTTCACATATATTCATATATATATGTGTATATATATATATATATATTTCATACACATGTATATATTCACATATATTCATATATATATATATTAATATATATGTATATATGAATATATATATATTCATATATATGTATATTCATATATATATATATATATATTCATATATATATATTCATATATATATTCATATATATATTCATATATATTTATTAATATATATATATATTCATATATATATATATTCATATATATATATATTCATATATATATTCATATATATATATTCATATATATATATTCATATATATTCATATATATATATATTCATATATATATATTCATATATATATATTCATATATATATTCATATATATATATATTCATATATATATTTATATATATATATTCATATATATATATTCATATATATATTCATATATATATATATATTCATATATATATAGATATATATTCTATATACACATTATGTATATTCATATATATACCTATATATATTCATATATATATATACATATATATATACATATATATATACATATATACATTCATATCTATATACATATATACACATATATATGTATATATTCATATCTATATACATATATACATATATAAACATATATATATTCATATCTATATACATATATAAACATATATATATACATATATATATATGCATATATATACATGTATATATTCATATATATACATATATATATATATTCATATATATATTCATATACATATTCATATATACAAACACACGCACATATATATATATATATATATATTCATATGTATATATATTCATATTATATTCTGATTACCCTGTAAACAGATATAGTTTCTGATGAAAATCTTAACATCAATGTCATTCCAAATGTTGTGTGTTGAAGGGAAAATATTTTCTATATTCTTTTCAGCTTTGTTCTTCTTCTCATTGTTGAAATTATTCGGCTATTTATCTCAAGTGTTTTCCGGCTTTCATATTTGATGATTAGTTAAAACAAAAATAATTACGGCTCTCTAATCGTTAATCCTTTATAGCTTCATAATAATGCGTAAAACGGATAATTTAATGGCAATCAGACGATGATAATAAAAATTTAGTCTCAGAGACGTATTTGAAAGAAAATCAGATGAGTAGAAATGTCCCCAACCAAAGAAGTGAAGAAAAGTCCGATTTTTCTAAATAAATAACGCAGCCATATATATTTTTTTTTAATTTCATTTCGTAGCTAAACCTAGGCGCAGTGCTACTTTGATGTAGAGACTACTATCTGGATCATAATTTGCATGGATACTCTTTTTGGAGTTGGCCAACAAGATTTCTGTTTACATTACACTGGAACTTCTGCGTGTTACTAGAGTCAGGGAAGCAGGGACCCGGAAGAGAATTTCAATGTCTAGCCGTCGAAGGGAAGAAACTATTAGAGGAGAAGACTTTCTGGTATCTAGAAATCTCCACAGTGCAACGATGAGATTGTACTCCTTGTTGGGTCTTTTGGGGGTATTTCCGTCGAGCAGGTACAAGATTGTAATTCGTCGGAGCAACTAAAATTAAAATACTTGTAAAACAGGCAAACGAATGCAATATTTCGTCGATGAGACAGACATTGAAGTCTATCTCACAGGTAGGCACCTATTAGGTTTGTGACTTTCCTTTGAACCCTATCAAGGAGAGAGAAACGTATAGCAGATTCACCAGCTCGAAGGTGACAACAGTACTCCATACATGGGCGGATAATTTTTATTTCATTCTAGACACAATTCGCTAGTAGTTTAACAGACAAATACATCGTAATTTGTATAGATAGTGCTGATGAGCTGGTCATTTCACCTTACATGTAACACGGTATAAAAACACTTAAAACCATTTTTTTTAATACTTGTATCTTATTGAAGAGATACTGGGAGGCTAATTCTGCTGTATCATTTTATTTATTTATTTTTTTTGTTTTTTTTTTTACGCGGATTTGATTGGGCTCAAGCATCAACAACAAACACTCATCTTACTACGACCTTTAATTAATTAAGAATATTTCCTATATTTACAAGAAAACTAAACGTTAATTGCATGAGCAAATATTCTATTTTAGAACAGCCCGTATGTGTATCGAAATTCTGCACGCTGTCTCCAAGCTGACTATAGCATGTTTCGTTTCAATTCGGCATACATGTTATTCTCATCTGTTTTTCTAAAGGATCATTTTTAATCTTATTTCTGTTTCCGAGTACTACAATGTTGTTTAACCGATAAATTGGAACGCTTTAACGCACGCTCTGACAGATATTGAAATATGATTAATCGTGACACTCTGGAAAAATCATTGAGGGGGTAATGAGTTTTGCAGAAATTGTGTTAAGTTCTATAATAGATTCGTATTTAAAAAAAAATGCAATGGGCAATGTATGAAACGGCTTAATGTGAGAATGTAAGAACATGCTATATTCCTCCCTATAAAACATTAGTTGACCTTTTAAACAGATTGAGAGAAAACTATCAGTACACATTATAAAAAGTCGTAAGCCTTTCATATCTTGTCTTCATACAAATGATTTTAATTATGTTTAATTTTATTTATACTTCAGTCTTGTTTTATACTATATATAATTATTGTTTTCTGCATTATTATATCGTCTAGGCTATATTTAGAGAGTAATACGAATGGAATCTAAACACGAAAGCAGCGAAAGCAGGGAATGGGTAAATAATTAAAAAAACAATAAGTAAGGTGTCGACAACTAAAGCGCAAAGGGAGGAAAAGGAAAGCCAATATGAAGATAGAATTCTCTTCTAATATATTCGATATTTGATCCGGTATCGATCTCAGTGATTTCAAATGATTCAACTTGGAGAGATGCGTTTGGATATATGACTGAATGGGAGTATAGGTATTTAAATTATTATCCCGCAGGCATTAACAAATTTTATATGCATACGAAAATAAAGAGATTTATGTAAAAAAAATTAAAAAATGCATGATGCACGCCGCTTTATATGCAGATAAATGTGCATGCATACAAACACATGAAGAAACATACACACACACATGTGTATATAAATGAAAATATGCACACACACATAGACAGACACACACACATATGTATATATATCTATATATATATATATATATATATATATATATATATATATATATATATACATCCCCACAAATACACACACATATACACACATATACGCACAATTTAGATAAAAGTTTATAAAAAAAAGTTTGTAAAAAAAAAGTATTTTTTTACACTAATCTCGGAGCAATATCACCCACTTTTCCAATCAAACATCCGTTTTAACTCAGCGTAAAAGTCTTTCGACGGATGGCTCATTCAGTCGCTCGCAGCACTTTTGACTTAATCGTATCTTTCAAATTTTAGAGTGGAAAATATCTCTCAGTATACATCGTTTATTTAAATCATATGAATATTCATTTTTATCATGTGTACATATATCTTACAAATAAATGATTAAATAATTTTAAAATAGTAAGCAAATAAACAGATAAAATCCAGGAATAAACAAATGAATAAATAGAACTTAATAATGAAATAGACGGATAATGTCGTCAGCGCCAGACAAAGTTTTAAAACACCCATAAACACCAAAGATGGGAGGTTTGCAGCGACGAAGGCATACAATTACTTCAGATCAAAGCGAAAACTCAGGCTAACAAATAACCGCAAAGTTGAAATAATACCAATGCTCCCCCGTTGCTACATCTTGAACGGATGAGATCCTACTTCCGCTACTGTTTTCAACCACCACATACACTTTCTTTCCTTTACCACACTCCCCCTCCCCAAACCCCTACTGCTAACATTCAAAAAGTATACACCCCACTTTTTTCAAAAGCGGAAACTCTACCGAATTGAATTATAATACAACGAATGTAATTCTCTCTCTCTCTCTCTCTCTCTCTCTCTCTCTCTCTCTCTCTCTCTCTGTTCAGTACCACTCCTTTTTCTTGTCTGATGATGTGATCTACTTGAATTAGGATTCAACTGAAACATCTATTACCATATGTAACCAATAATGATTTTTATAATGAAAAGATTATATACATATATATATATATATATACACATATATATATATATATATATATATATATATATATATATATATATTAAAAGGTGGATTTTTAATAGTTTTGGATGTTCAGTTTTGATGTGAGGCATTATAAGTGCTCTCGATCCAGAACCTATAGTTCGCTTGCAAGGTCGAATTAGTTCAAACAAGTACATGAATATGTTGACTTAGCATTTCCTACTGTACTTTTGTCGCAAGTTGGATGGTAATCTCATCTTCATGCAGAATAATGCTCCCATTCACGCAACTGGCAATTCCAAGACGTTCCTTGAAGAAGAGCCTGATATTCCGTGTTTTGATTAGCCTGCAGAATCTACACACCTCAATCTTATCGACAATGTATGGCATTACATCAAACTACCTCTAAGCTCGGATAAAATTTAAAATAAGATAAAAATTAAAGAGAAGGGGGATTTACTTCCACCTGATTATTACCGCAGACTAATTAAAATAATGCTCAGAGATTGCGGGCTTTAAAATTACAGAAAAGTCATGATACTTAATGTAAACTAGTTCATTGTATTCCTATTGTATTTGTGTTTCATTAATATTCTAAATTTACATTTAAATGCCTATTTCCTTTGTGATGAGTTTCTTCCTCCGTCTGGATTTGATTTTTTTAATTGACGTGATCACTAGTATATTTCAATTACTAGTACAAATACATACACAGAACATTTTAGAGGAATAAAAGCCGGACTAAATGAGCTATAAGTTGTTTGAACTGTCACAATCAATTTAGCCTAAATTTACGGTTTTTGGAAAAAAATGATAAATGGCCACTTTCTTTTTGGCGCCACTTTATAAATATGTAAATGTGAGGTTTATAAATGAACAATAGTTATTATAATATCAAACATCCTTGATGGTACTCAAGGAAAGGCACTGTCTGCGGAATTGTAATTAATGCTGTTAACTAAAGTCTGTTCAATAATCACAACTTTCGCTCGTGCGAGCTCGTTAGAGTCTCATCGAACATCCAGATTCCACGTTCTGAGCCCCCTTTCCATTACTTATCATCATCTTGCTGGCTTTGAGGTAGAGGCTAAGCAAAAGGCAGCTACGAATTCATGACAGGCATAGAATCGTTACCCTACACTGATGATTGCGCATGCATAAACCCTAGAGCCTCTTCGTAGCTATTATGATTTAATTATAAACATATTTAAGCTATAATCCCGGCGTTGCTCTTTCATATAATACGCTTAAATACGATATTTTAATCCATGCAGATTGCGTACGTATAATTATAGAATCAATACCTTTTTGATTATTACATATTACGTGAATAATTTGTCCCGTGGACTAATTTAACAATAAATAAATTAATAAATAAATAAAAAAATACAAATAATAATGATAATGGCGTCATTAAATTTCGTCTGTATTTGTGGACGATATCACGCCAACTAAGATTTAGGTTTGCCAATAAATGCCTTGGAATAGTAACTCCTGATTGATGTTTAGTTTTCAAATTTGCAAACGAAGATTGACTTGTAGCGATTTTTAATGTTACTTCTTTTTTTTATCGTAATTTGAACTCATTAATAAAAAAAATAAAACAATTTCTCAGTAAGGTACATCCCGGGTGCCAGAAGGGTTTATTAGATCTGTAGTCGAATGCTCGACGACTAAGCTATATATCAAGAGTATAATAAATATTTTATTTTAGGCAATATTAGCTGAATTCATTTCATCCTCGTTAGTGTGACATAAAATGTTCCCCTGAAAAACTGTTTTTTTCAACAAGAGAGAAAAGCATTTTTTGAGATCGGATTATTTTGCTATTTTCGATACTTATATGAGAAATTACTTTACATAACATATCCAAAACACTGCCAAACCTATAAAAAAGCTTTGTGTGACATTTTAAAAGATAGTTTTCGAAATGGCTGAACCTATAAGGAAGAAACTCGTACATCCACCGAAGATATATATATATATATATATATATATATATATATATATATATATAAATGTGTGTATATAGATGTATATATATATGTGTGTGTATGTATGTCCCATCGACGAAATGTTGAATCCCTCTGTCTTTTCTACAAGTATTTTAGTGGTGAATGATCTGACGAACTGCAATCACGTATGCCCCCACGACGTGAGCACGCTCGACAAACCCGACAGGCTGCTAAATCTCATCCCTACACCGTAGAGATCCCTAGATGTAAAATATCATTTTACTCCAATAGTTTCTTCCCCAGAACCGCTAGACTCTGGAATTCCATTCCAGGTCCCTGCTTCCCCAACAGTACTGACGTGCAAAAGTTCAAGTGTAACGTGAACCGACATCTTGCTGCCCAAATCCCTACATAGTACCCCAATAGTTGTTGCCCCTGATAGTAGCCCCCTACACCAAAGTGGCAATTTGCCTTGTTTGGGGTGAAAATATAATTTTAAAAAAATGTGTATATATATATATATATATATAAATGTATTTATATATATATATATATATATATATATATATATATATAAATGTATGTATATATATATAAATGTATGCATAACTATATAAATGTATGTGTATATATTAATGTAAGTATATATATATATATATATATATATATATATATATATATATATATATATATATGTGGGTGTGTGTTTTCGTGTGTGTGAATGTATGAACCGAAATATTTCCCGTCAATTTTGTTTCGAACTGAGAGAAAAGTTAAAAGCCAAACCTTCCAATGAAAATATGCCTTTCCCTTTGAGGTTAATAATTAATTTCTTAAAAATAAACGAGTTTATCTTTCTTATTTTAAAACTTGAAAAGTAAAAAAGAAATCATTTAAAAGGCTTGGTATAAAATCTTAACAATAATATTATTCAATCAACTCTGCTTTTATGAAAAAAATGCTATAAGAGATTTAGTTTATTTTTTATTTTCAAGATTTTGGAGTTAATTTATTGACCGAAATGTATCGCTAGTTATCCAAAAGTCCTCGCAGCAAAAACTATAAACATATGCACCGTATCTTATTATAGAAACTTGTTTAATATTGCAATTCTTTACATATAGAACAACAGTAACTGATAGATGCATGAGATGATATTGCAGAGTAATGAAAATTGAGACAAGCAGATTGACTGATTTGTTTGGGTAACAGAAATAAACCAGATGATTACTGGATGGATATTATATGTTTTCTATCATCGATAGTTAATGATTTCTGATATTGTTTTCATCGCGCCATTATAATATTTACATCAAACAGGAACCGGTTCGCATATGCTGTTAAAAAAAAAAAAAAGAAAAAAAAAACGTCAAGGGGCAAGGGAAATAAAACTGATGTCGAGATAAAAGACAAAAGAAATCCAATTATTCCATCAAAAGAAATCAATGATATTCACAAAAACATTATTCATATCCGGCACTAAAATAATTATGGGAATCATGATATACTGAATGGTTATGATGCAAAAAATTCTAACAGAAATTGAAAAAAACTTCGAATAAAAGACTAATCGGAGAACGATGCGTCGATTCAAATACTGCGTTTAGCGAGGACAGGCGTTTTTCAAACACACACGTTTCTGTCGCATTTTAATTTAAATGCAGTTGAATTAAATGTTTTGGCTGTTTCGCCGTGTACAACTATTTTCCTCCCCATCCCGTGCTGCTTAATAAGAAAATCGGTTCCACACACACTACGGGATTATGATAGAAACCTGTTGCTTCTTTGTTATATTTTTCTTTCAAAAGCTCATACCATAAAATCGTTGAAATTTATTTATCAGGGAGACCCAACGTTCCTCGCGTTTGATTGATGGTCAACAAATTGTTTACACTCCCATAATTTTCTTGTCTTTAATTAGTGAAAGCGCCCAATTTTCAATCAAATTGATTGATTGCCTGCTCTTGAAGCCGCATCGCGGTGTACTAGGAGGAAGTATAACATGCCTCTCGCAGTAACTTATATCACAATAGAGTGTAGTCGACACTGCAGTTTAAAGAACAAACCTTTGATTTTCCAAAATTGTTGGTTTACCGACAAAAAGAAGGGGTCTTGTTAGTTCACGCTTTTCCGTTTGTCTGTCCACCCTTTTCTCAATAACTACGCCTTGGAAGTTTTTTGAAATTTTACACAAACATTAAATATGATACGTGTAATAAAAAATCTAATAGAACAGATTTTCCGGAAAAAAATCCCTTTGCCTCCCTAGGGGTGCCTTTCGGGCTCAAATCGGTAAAATTCACACTTTTTTGCTGAAAAAAAAATGTATGCCTTCAATTTTTATAAAAATTTCTGAAAAGTTGTAACCAATCGATTTCTATATAATTTTGGTTATCTTTACTTCGCGATCTTTTCAGTTCTAATATAAACACTCAATTTTTCGGACTATTTTACCATATTTGTTCGAAATTTTCTGAGTATGTCTATTGAGCAGTTTTGCATGGTGCTGAACTCAAATTTAAATATGTTAAGGACTTGGGGACTTGAAGGGATAAATGGGAGGGGGTAAATGAACTTATTCAATTTGTTTCTTGTTTTTTTTTTTGCATGCTGTAGAACTCAAACTTACATATGTTAAGTTATAAAATTGTACAGTTTGTTCATTTTCACCAGGATGTGACGTCTCCTGCGAACCTTGAGTGCTAAATGGAGGTGGGAGCAAATGTTGAACTTGGTCATTTTTCATGCCTCTTTCACTGTGTAGACACGGAAGGGCCATCCTGGTTCACTTGTTTCTCATATAGAATGGCTTGAATGTAAGTTTAAAATGCAAGAGTCAAATATCATTCTAAAATTTTGCTCTAAGCAAACACATTTATTTCTAACCTACCCCCTCAAATGGCAATGCTGTTGATTTTTAAATGGCTTGCCTTACTACCTGTGCGATAATAATGCCATAATTTATGTTTAAAATAGAAAACCCAAGTATCATGATGGAATATTGCTGACAAAAATCATTCATTTCGAACGCGCTCCTTTCATATCAGATAACGCACTGATTTTATATCTCGGTTCTTTCAGCTTGCGTGGTTTTAAATTTTCTCAGATGTAATTTTGATGTTAGACTGGGTAAGCTGTTACATTTAATCAAAACCACTTCTTCCTTCTTTCATCGGAGTTTTTCGATTTTCGAAGACATTCTCATACGAAACCTATCTAAGAATACTGTTAGTACCTTCGTGTGAAATTCCCTAAAAATCAGCCCGGCCGTTATCGAGTCCATATGGATTGAACTCACACACATACAAGAACACAGATTAAGTTTTTTTTATATATAATAGAGATTATTTTTATTATTTTTGTTAATTTGTAATTTCTATTTCGTTTTTTAAACATTATTTGAGTTTACACATATAATTCTTTTCTAAGTTTGGAGGAAATTCTGCTGTTTTCACGCACTTACATGTTCACAGCTTGCTTATTACAAAATGGGTGATCGCTTTTGCATATTAAATTAAGCTTGAAGTGCTTCCACGCATCATGATCAGCAATCGGTTTTACTGACCTACTTTCATATAAGTCGGCGTTTTACAAAGATGGTAAAAAAATATAGCTGACACAGAAGTACGTGATTTTAAACGGACGTGTTATCTGATACGTTTTAATTTAAGCCCCAAAGCTAGCTTGAAATAGACAGGTTAGTGTACTGTTATGTTAATTGCCTTCGATGTCCACGGTTTAACATGGGCTTCAATTCGAAAAACAAGTGCACAACTACTACTTATAATTTTATAGACTGTTTAAGCACATATAACCAATAAAAATAAAATCTGACCGTAAATACGCAATTACATCTCAACCTAAAAGGTCTGAAGAATCGTCTATAAATATTGAAGACCGATTATATTTTTAACTTAAATTTAGTCCCAAATTTATAGCCCATAAATGCCCAATGACATGGTAAATAAAAAAAAGCATAACCAAATTTCTCTCCTACTTAATTGACATACGAGGAGTCGCTTGAGGTTCGGTCCTGAATAGCAAACATGGAACGTTGAAAAGTTGATGAAATTCCTGTTTTCTGATGAGAAATTTACATTTAAATGGTTCTGATGGCTTCTAACAATATTTTTTGCACGAAACATGTATCCATAAATGTGTTCAGCACGTTATAATAGTGGAGAGTTTTCAAATGTAAGGGGTACCTTTTCATACAAAGGGACGACGGTTCTTTAAGTGGTGCAGGATCGTCGTTCAGCGACTGATTATTTTAGCATGATACGAAAAGCATTGTTGGTGACGGAGGGTCATCTTTTGTGTGCAGATATTTGTTTATCCAAACAGGAGTTTTCTGCAATTCACGCTGCAGGACGGATCTTGATCTTTCTGCAAGAAAATGTGATCCATTTCTCGGATATCCTGCATGTTCACCGGATTGTAAACCTATTAAAAATGTTTGGTGTTAAATCACAAGATACATTTATCGAAATGGCAAACAATAGTCAACAAAAAATGAACTTCCTGAAGCGATATTCAGAAGTTCGACAAACATCCTTAAGACCTTAATGAAACCCCTTATTTCTAGCATGTACTGAATAGTTTTTGAAGAATCCAGACTATTGAAGGCAGAACTCATTTAATGTCTTGAATGTTTCCATACAATCTTCGTACAATTTCTTTGAATTCATACCATCGGTATTACTTTTTCTTATATACTCTTTTAGGTTGTTGCATTAAGAAACCTGAAGATGGATGGGTTTTTTATCAGATATGTATTTGGGATCGCGTCTAACAGGGGAATATAGGGAGTTGAACAGCGACAAGTCTATTCACATTGTATTTAACACCATGGAATTTAGTACATTGTAGAAGCCAAAAAGATGAAAAGAATCACAACGTCTAACAATTTAAATGACAAACACTTACAGTAGAAGGATCTCCGATATCAAGTGCGTGAACAGTAGAAAAGTTGGTTCGATATTATAGCTTTTGGGCTTAGTTAAAGCTATAGAAATCCACGGGGTACAATGCTACGGATTAGACAGATTACCTTCCAATAAAGTACCTGTAAAAAAGAAACAGTGATGTGAGATTACGGCGATGAAACTGAGGGTGAGACTTGACCGGCAGTGCGGAACGTTTTTGATTTGGCGGCTTCCCTGGAGCTTGTCTAAGAGTAAGAGGCTAGTGATTTATGCACCAGAGTAATAAGTTGGGTTACAATATATTAAAAAAAAAACGAAAACATTTATACTTAAGATAAAAAGGCAGTGGAAGGTTTCTTTTTCAACGGGAAGAGATATAGAAAAAATCAGTTTTGGCAATAAATGATATATTTCAGTATCTAGCCACTACTAGACAAACGGAATAGCATCTTGCTATTACTCGGTCTGGCTTTTTACGTGCAGCTTTAAGATAGTTATATCGCTACCGGTTTTAAAATGCTCCTGTAGTAGTGGTCATAGTCTTGTTGGGATAGAATTAAAAAAGATGAATATTGTAAGGCGTACGGAAAAAGGTGTAAATATATGTATATTGGCGCATTTACGAAAAACGGGGATAAGACTATTCCTGTAAAAAGGGTGAGCAAATGTATATTTTATAGTAGACATTGCTCGAGAATCTGCAAACTCCTAGCTAGAAAAAGGCGGTGTTGTACTGTTACTGTGGTTACTGTTGTTTTATGGTGTTTTACTGTTGGCTGTGAGTATTCTTGTTGTGAGATTCATTTTTTTGGTGATCAAAATAGGATGCCCACAAGAATGTGGCGATAAAGTTATTCAAAACTTAAGCGTGACATGGTGATGGACGGAAAGAAATCCCATAAAAAGTAATGCGGCAAAACGATTCGTCCATATAATATCTATGCTAAGCCATAAAACGGGCATTTAACACTGAAGCCTGATACATATATCGACCGACAGTAAAACATTCCATTAGATAAGCGATGCCTAATTAAAATAAAGAGAAGAGGGGATTGATACAATGTTTTAGTTTTGTTATACGTCATTTATTTAGAAAACCTAATCCTTCTGCCATTTATAGCATTGTTAAGCATTAAAAAAACTGCAATTGTTAATCGTTATACCTATTTGGTTTTCAATTACGCTTCTGTATTTGCAAAACTAGCGAACGATCAATTAATTTCTAATCAGCATATGCAGTTATTTTCGGTTGTCTGTTGACATCAAAGCCTGCCAGGGAACAAAGAATCAAATACGATTAAATGCCCATGAATAAAATATTTTACAGTTGAACAGCGTTGTCTGAATAAAAAAATATACATGTTATCGTAATCAATCAAATTGGCGAATCAAAGCATCGTTTTTTGTTCGTCATTATGGCTGAACGGATCTAATATAAAACATAACGAATAACCTTTGTCGAGTCAATACCAAAACTCTCCCAAAAAGATTATCATAAGAAACTAATTAACATATCAGTGTTTTTTTCACTCCAAACAATTTCTATCATCATCGTGTCGTATGAACTCGGAAAATATATTGTGAACAGCGGCTTTCCTAAACTTTCCCCAATCATAGTACATTTAGAAAGACATATAATATTTACAGTATAGGCCAGATAGTTTGTTTTTGTTTTTTTGTGGAACGAACTCGAGTTGAACTGAAAACACCCAGGTTGTGGGTCCATGTCGTAAAACAGTTGCTCAGAATATAGACCATATATATATATATATATATATATATATATATATATATATATATATATATATATGTATATATATATATATATAAAAATTTATTTATACAAACATTGATGGCTACATATGTGCATACATGTTTCTGTAATAACCCGCGTTGGGGAATTACGTCTTCAGGTCAAGAATTATCAAGAACCTGGCCTGCAGACGTAATCCCCCAACGCGGGTTATTACCGAAACATGTATGTACATATGTAACCATCAATGTTTGTATAAATAAATTTTATATACCTGATCTGTTAATTCATTGAGCACTCTTTGGTAGACACATGTTGTTTCATTGGATGTACTTCTAGGAAACTAAACTCTACTAGCTATATATATATATATATATATATATATATATATATATATATATATATATATATATATATAATGTGTGTGTGCGTATATATATGTATATATATTTATATGTATATGTGTATATGCGTATATATATGTGTATAAATATGTACCTATATGAATATATGTACATATATAGGTATATATATGTGTATATAAGTACATGTATACATGTATATATTTATATATATGTGTGTATAGATGCATATTTACATGAATAAAATTGCACATGTATGTATATGCATATACTTATATGCGTATCTATATGTATGTATTTATATATGTGTATATATACATAACTATAAATGTGTATATATATATTATTGTTATAGCATAAAGAGTATTAGCTTAATTCATTACAAATTGTTTCAATAGAAATTATCTACCCATATCGTCAGATGATTCAAGTTATATATATATATATATATATATATATATATATATATATATATATATATATATATATATATATACTTATACTAGCATGGGTGTCCGGTGTTGCCCGGGTATTTGGAGCTGTATGTTCAGAAAAAAAAGCGATCAATTTTTTTTTTTAATTTGAACCCTATTATGACACCTTAACATTTATTGTTTTCGATCCAACACAAGTTATTAAGTTAGATCCATATCCCAGGAATCTATATATAAAATTCCAAGCGCTTATGCACAAAAGTGTGGGAAGAGTTTTGGTAGAGTCCTCAAAGGTCAACTCGTTGAACTTTGACCCCTTAATAGCTACATTTCTGGCCGCAAACGGATTACAAAGATTTTCCC
Organism: Euprymna scolopes; assembly: GCF_053919585.1. Taxonomy (NCBI): domain Eukaryota; kingdom Metazoa; phylum Mollusca; class Cephalopoda; order Sepiida; family Sepiolidae; genus Euprymna; species Euprymna scolopes. Next base: position 101,300,910 of record NC_136506.1, read on the forward strand.
AAATCTCAGTACCCTGTATATCAAATTTCGAGTCTGTAGACTGAAAATTGCAGAGTTATTGCGTAGGGAAATGTACAGACCCACACAGACACATTCAGACACACACAGATACGTCCGCTTTTATAGATATATAGATATGCATATATATTTCAGAATGTATTCTTTGTCTTACATAGAAAAATAAAAATCATTTGATCCTAAACTCAAACATTTCATGAATGAATGACTAAAATTATATATATATATACACTTGTGCCCGATATTATTCATACCCCTCGGATCTTTGAGATTTCTATAAGAATATTGTTCAAACCAGAAGGTAGACAATATTAAAGGGATTTCAAACAATAAATCAAGCATAAGCATTTAATTTAAACTCAACAAATAAATAAATTATGCAAGTTTGAAACATTATACAAAGAAAAACAATAATGGCACTAGTTCAAAATTATTCATACCTCTCTTACTAATAGTCAATAGCATGCCCTTTATTCTTAATAACTGCCTGTAACCGTTTGGGATATTTATCAACAAGGTTTTTACAAGCATCAACACTGATTTTTGACCATTCTTCAATGCAGTAGTTCTCCAAATCCCTCAAATTTCTAGGTTTCCGCTTTTTAACCTCAGTTTTCAATATGTGCCAGAGGTTTTCGATAGGGTTCAGGTCGGGACTCTGGCTAGGCCATTTCAAAACATTAATTTGATTATCCTCAAACCATTTCTTGACTATTTTGGCAGTATGTTTTGGATCATTATCCTGTTGAAGAACCCAGTTTGGTCCTAAATGGAGCTTCTCCGCATCCTGTCTAATGTTTTTCTTGAGTATCTCCAAATATTGCTCCTTCTTCATGGTTCCATCTATCTTGACCAAACTACCTGGACCACTAGCCGAAAAGGAGCCCCAAAACATTAGGCTACCACCACCATGTTTCACCGTGGGTATGGTGTTCTTTGGGTTGTAAGCTTCTCCTTTCTTCCTTCAAACGTAAGAAGCATCCATATGGCCAAACAATTCAATTTTTGTTTCGTCAGTCCACAAAATACTTGAGAAAACGGACTCTGGAGAATTCACATGGGTCCTAGAAAACTTTAGACGTGCTGCAAGGTGTTTTCCGGTGTGCAATGGAGTCCTTCTTGGTCTTCTTCCTTTCAGACCATTTTCATGCAGAGTCCTTTGCAATGTTTGCCTTGATATTTTTATGCCAGAAGACTCCAGATTTTCTAAAATGTCCTTATTAGTGGTGGTTGGATTTGCATTAACACTTCTTACAATATTCCTGGTGGCTCTAGCAGACAGTTTCCTTTTTCTTCCTCTACCAATCAAGTTGTTTGTTGTGTGGTGGCTCTGGAATTTTTTGATGATGCTCTGTACTGTTGCTGTAGGGACCTCAAATTTCTTGAAGATTTACTTGTAACCTAAACCATCCTTATGTGAATTCACAATTTTAGTCCTAAGATCATTACTAAGCTCTTTTTTCTTCCCCATTCTAATAATTTTTATTCTTTTATTGGTTTTCAGTTGATATCATTTTAATTTCTGAAAAATGCAAAAAACGAAATGAAATTAATCAAAGGTTGTATAAAAGCATTCAAAATAAGAATCAAACAGAAAACAAACAGTCAGAAACTCGATTAATACTGAAAAAATAAGGGGGTATGATTATTTTTGAACATTGCAAATTTTATAAATAGCTGTATATTTCTTTTATTACAAGTATCCCGAGATTTTAAAATGACGAAAATGATCAGAAGAGGTTTATTAAGAATATGTATCAATATGGGCGTAAACAATAAATTCTTACAAAAGTTACACCTAATAAACTCAATTTTCAAGGGGGGTATGAATAATATCGGGCACAACTGTATATATATATATATATATATATATATATATATATATATATATATATATATCGAATCATCTGACGATATGGACGAATATATTATAAACTGCGGTGTTTATATATATATATATATATATATATATATATGTACATATA
>NC_136506.1:101305412-101347912 GCF_053919585.1 Euprymna scolopes
AACCCAGAATAAAGAAAATATAAAACGAAAGAGGAAACGGAAAATAATCTGGTTCTTACCTCCGTTTTCATTGAACACTAAAACTAGAGTAGGGCATTGTTTTCTTAGCCTTCTAGACAAACATTTTCCAAGAACACATAGACTACATAAACTTTTTAATAGAAACACGGTGAAAGTTAGTTACTCGACAGCTCCATCAATAAAGTCGATAATATCCAAAGAACCAAAAAAGATAGATAACGCAGGCTGCTCTTGCAGGACAAAAAATAGCTGTCCATTGGAGGGTAATTGTAAAGCTGAATCCCTTGTCTACGAGGCCACAGTAACGGAACAATCCACAAATATACCGGAAATATATATAGGCATGACAAATGGCCAATTTAAACAAAGATATTATGCACATATGAGCTCCTTTAGAGCTAAAACAAGGATAAATACAGCATTAGCTACTCGCGTGTGGGAGCTTAAAGAAAAAAATACACCCTTTTCCATAAAATGGAAAAAAATAGAGCATAGACCAGCATACGTCCCGGAATTAAGTCAATGCTCACTCTGTAACGCAGAGAAATACTACATCCTCCGGTCCATTCATGACCCAAAAATAAAATGTTTAAATGTGAGGAGTGAAGCTTTGAAAAGTTGCATACATAGAAGGAAGGGGCTCCTAATAAATTGGATCAATGAAAAGAACAACACTTAGATGTTGTTTATATATATATATATATATAAGGAAAAAACATTGTAAATACATAAATAATTAGTCGGTAAACTTGGATTTTAATCGCAATTGTATTATAGATTTTTAATTAATGTCATATATATATGAGCATATTGAGAAGTGAAACACGAATTACCATTAGCATATAAGCGACGCTCTTTGTGTAAACAAATCGAGCGGAGGTATTTCAGACGATATCAAAACATCGTTAAACTCACTACTCGTTCAAGCAGCCGCCAATAGCGTAATGGTTAGGAGCCTTGACTGCCGTACAAACGGTCGGGTTTCAATCCTGGCTTGAGGTAGTTGCCTGTCTAGCCGCACTGATGAGCTGTGAAACAGCGAAACAGTACTGTATGTGGATGACTATAGTGCTCCTCACCTTGAGTTGAGCATATTGAGAAGTGAAACACGAATTACCATTAGCATATAAGCGACGCTCTTTGTGTAAACAAATCGAGCGGAGGTATTTCAGACGATATCAAAACATCGTTAAACTCACTACTCGTTCAAGCAGCCGCCAATAGCATAATGGTTAGGAGCCTTGACTGCCGTACAAAGGGTCGGGTTTCAATCCTGGCTTGAGGTAGTTGCCTGTCTAGCCGCACTGATGAGCTGTGAAACAGCGAAACAGTAATGTATGTGGATGACTATATATATATATATATATATATATATATATATAAATTATATTTTATAAATGTAATTTATAATCTATTTCGAATTTAAAACTATAGAAACATATAATAATGTTAATAAACTAGGGAAATCACTTAGAATAGATAAATACTCACTTCCCCAAACCTTGAAAGATTTGGGTTTTTAAAAAATAATTTTTAAACGTATTTCGAAATTTTTAAACGTGATTCGATATAATTAAAAATATATTTTTTAAAACTTTAAACGTATTTTTGGAAATTTTTAAATGTTCGATATAATTAAACGAATTTTTAAGTTTTTAACCGATACCAATACAGATTTTTAAGTTTTTATACATAAGGAAAGAGATTTTAAAATTAAATGGGGTTCAAATTAAAATCGATTCATAAAAAAAAAAAAAAACATTTTTTCGAAATTAGATCTTAAATTTAAATAATTCAAAGTTGAAAATTAGGTATTACATTACCCGATATATATATATATATATATATATATATATATATATATATATATATATATATATATATATATATATCGATATAGATAGCTAAAAAAAAAATAAATAAAAAAAAATAAATAAAAAAAAATAAAAAGGGGGGGGGGATTAAACAAAACGAGATTTGAACGTGGATTCGCGAGATATATATACTTCACACTTCCGGTTATAAGATAGACGAATATTGGCTGAAGAGAGCTTGATAAGGATACCTTAAACGGGCCTTATTATCGGGCTTGAAACCGACGGTACCAATGACCTGTCTCAACTAACAACTTTCTGTACACAAAATATAAGTACGCTCTTAAAATTTGGATTTTCCTTTTAATTGAGCACTCTGCTGGAATTCTTTTTCCAAAAAAAACTAATCATATATATGTATATATATATATGTATATATATATGTATATGTACATATATATATATGTATATATATATGTATATGTACATATATATATATATATGTATATATATATATATGTATATGTACATATATATATATATGTATATATGTATGTATATGTGCATATATATGTATATATATGTGTATATATATGTATATATATGTATATATATACATATATATATATATATATATACATATATATATATGCGTGTGTGTGTATATATATGCGTGTGTACATAATGTATTAGGGAATATCCGTCATATTGTTTTTAGAAAATCGTATTAATAATCAATATTAAATGCCAGACACTTTTTTTATGGTCACTTGCTACTGATGATATACAATCTATACGTTTAGACAGGTGAAGCCAATTTGATTTGTTTATTATCTTGATGTGATTGTGAAGCGTTATTTTAATTCTTATTTTAAAAAAAAAGTCGCAGGTTTTCTTGCAATTTATTTTTTTTAAATAGACAATATTTTTATGTCTAGACATGTCACGTCAGAAATATTTTCTCTCGTGTGACAAGTCATTCATAAGATATGTTCTTGTAGAATATATTATTTATATATTTATATTTCTTTTTGTGAATGCATTTTTATATATTTTTATTTGGTTTCAACCAAGAAAATGACTGAAAATTTAATTAAAAAGAAATCTAAATCTTAGCAGGAACATTGTATAAAATAAACTACGACTTTAGCTTACTAGACCAAAATACTTATGTTTCTGTGAAAACCATTAAATCCCTATACGTGGCAAGAATAAACCTGGCTCTTTATGCAATACTACTCCCTAATAATAGTCACATATAAACTGGCATTTATATGCATATGTAAGCTAAGACAATCCTTAATAGTTATGCCTCGAAGAATGACCCATTGTTACAGAGAAGTTATCAGGTTGCGTTATTTATTAGTTTCAAATCAGATGCAAATGTTGGTATTAATTATTAGGGCTGTGACAACAGAATATTCTTTTAATTCTTTTGACTCTCGAGTATATATGCAACACAGTAAGACACAGTAAATCAACCGAGAACCACATCGATCTATAGAAAAACATATAAGATATTAACGGATATATACTCAAGAGTCTAAACAATGAAAAGAATATGCTGTGGTCACGGCCCTATTAATTATATTGACTTCATTTTTGAATTAATATTTTTATTTGCGTGTGTGTTATTTTTTTATTTTTTTATTTTTTTATTACATTTTCACCCCAAACAAGGCAAATTGCCACTTTAGTGTAGGGGGCTACTATCAGGGGCAACAACTACTGGGGTACTATGTAGGGATTTGGGCAGCAAGGTGTCGGTTCACGTTACACTTGAACTTCTGCACGTCAGTACTGTTGGGGAAGCAGGGACCTGGAATGGAATTCCAGAGTCTTGCGGTTCTGGGGAAGAAACTATTGGAGTAAAAAGATCTTTTACATCTAGGGACCTCTACAGTGTGGGGGTGGGATCTAGTAGCCTGTCGGGTTTGTCGAGGGTGCTCGCGTCGTGGGGGCACAAGTGATTGCAGTTCATCAGAGCATTCACCACTAAAATACTTGTAGAACAGGCAGAGGGATGCAACATTTCGTCGATGGGACAGAGGCTGAAGCTTAGATGCCAGTTCAGGGCCTATCAGATTTGCGACTCTCTTTTGAACCTTGTCAAGGAGCGAGAGACTAGTAGCAGATGCACCAGCCCAGATGTGGCAGCAATACTCCATACATGGGCGAATGGTGGCCTTATAGAGGTACAGGATACTTTCGGGTGTTAGTAGTTTTCTAGCACGGTAGAGAGAGCCTACCTTTCTTGCAGCGGCCCTGGCAATGCCTTCAATGTAATTGTTCCAACTCATGTTTCCTGTGAACGTTAGGCCAAGGAGTTTGAAAGATGGACTCTCAGATAAAGGGTCGTTGGCCATTGCTATTGGTGGTAGAGAGGGTTTCTTGTAATTATTGAATGAAACTAGTTTAGTCTTGGCAGCATTGAACGCGACCAACCACTTTTGTCCCCATTCCACTACAGATTGGAGGTCTTCCTCTAGTGTTTCTGCCATTTCTTTAGAAATGTGTTCATTCGTCTTCCTGTCGTGTCTGCCATAGAGTGTAGTGTCATCAGCATATATACCCATCTCAGAGGCAATGTTGTCGGGGAGGTCATTTATGAATATCAGGAACAATAGAGGTCCAAGGATAGAACCCTGGGGCACTCCCGCATTTATATCATATTGTTTAGATGTGCGACCGTCGAGGACTACCTGGATTTTTCTCTTATCTAAGAAGGATTTAATTATGTTAAGTATTCTACCAGTGATACCGTAAGATCTAATCTTCCTGAGGAGACCCTCATGCCATACCCTGTCAAAAGCCTTAGATATATCTAGAGCTACCGCTCTGCCTTCCCCCGCTTTGTCCAGTGATTGGTATATACGTTCAGAGATCACGGTGAGGATGTCTGCTGTGGAACGGGCTTGTCTAAATCCATATTGTTTGTCAGTCAGTAGTTTAGCATCTGTAAGATGATGGACTAGAGCATGGTTAATTATGGTCTCAAATATTTTGGCAAAAAGTGGGAGGAGGCTAATGGGGCGATAATTTGATGGGTCTGTCCTTTCGCCAGAATTCTTGAATACTGGTACAACAGAAGCAGTTTTCCAACAGCCCGGAAAGCAAGCTTCATTAAGACATTTGTTGTAGAGTTTGGAGAGAACTGGAGCTACTTCGGCTGAGCACTTTTTTAATAGCACAGCTGGGATAAGATCGGGTCCACATGCTTTTGAGGTGTCAAGGTTTTTTATGATAGCATGCACCTGAGCAGGGGTGGTTTTCAGATCGTCTAGTGTGGCGTCTGTCCGCATAGGAAAGTCAGGTAGGGGGTGGTTGGAAGGGTCCAGTGTGGAGTTTGAGGCAAACCGACTGGCAAGCATGTTAGCCTTGTCGGTTGCTGAGGAGACAACCTCGTGATTGTTGCATTAAATGTATAATAGCTGTTTCTTCTGGCCCAAGAATGTATTTATTTTATCTAGCAAACTAATTTAATATATAGCATAAAAATATCCGACAATTGTATTCTCCGTTCTTCCTTCACCTCGAATTCCTTAAAAGGACTCTCGATTCGAACTGCCGGATGATGGCACTTTACGCCTTTTTTAAATCTTGTTAAATGGAGAGCTGTATCAAGCGAAGACGAGCATTAATAGTGATGTATTGAACTTGAACGGTTTTAGGAAGTAAGTTGTGAATTTTCAATAGATATTTTCTTTTACATTAGATGCAAATAGTTATATAATACTTAAATCGATTTTAGCTTTAATTTATATTTATTTTGATTGTGTTTTATTAAATGTGTCATAGTTTTTTCTGATCCAAAAATGGGCTCGTTTCATCTGGTAATCTTATTTAAAATATAATATAAACAGAACCGATAATTCCATTCTTCGCTCTCCCCTCTGCCCTCGTATCGCTGAAAACGACCCACTAGTCCAATCGCCGAAGTTTGGGCACGTGACAGCGGTTTAATTATATCTTGTTGAACGCACAGAGCTGTATCAACCTAAGTCAATCCTTGATAGTTATACATTAAGATGGAGGTTTGTAGCAGATACGTTGTGAACTTACTACATTTATTGTCTGTTTTTATTAGATGCAAATGTAAACAAAAATTATATTGGTTTCAGTATTTAATTCATATTTATTTCGTTTTTGTTTAATTAAATTTTAGAATTTATTATTGAAATGATGTGCTACTAATTTGCGATTTGTGATTTGATTGCTATTTTCTTCAAAATAAACTCATTATCCAATTTTGCACGAATATCTGTCGAGGCGTATTTTTGAAAAATAAATAACAAAAACAAAATAGAAAACGAAACAAACTGTCGACACTATTCTTTTGTATGCTTTTCAAATAGTCATACAAATAAAGCGCCGCCTAGCGTCGAATAATTTCCATTTAAATAAAGTTAAGAAAAAAAAACGACTTGCCGGAAGTATTATAAACGTGAACTTGCTCACTGAGGTATTTCTTTATTTCAGTAAGTGTGAAGGAAATGTATCGTCATACTCTCGCCTAAACATGTCAATTGAACTTATATTAATTACAATACTTATAATTATTAGTATTTTAATGGAGAGTAGACAATGCACTGTTGATGCGTTATCGGTAGCTCACGTAAATCTCGCTTTTAATTTGTCCATCAATATTCATATGGAATAAGTGATTTTTTTCTGACAAACGGAGAAGAGGAAGCTATATTTTAAGTCGGCAGTATTTCTTCGTGAAGGGTCGCCTGTGATCTGTTTCAATGTTTATCCCTGTAGCGATATAACTATCAAAGATGCTGGAGGTAAAAGTTTTAGCCGGATTTACGTACTCCGCTTGATAGTCAGGAACCCAAAATTTTGAATAACCATTAAGTAAGCCGTCCTTTCAGCATTGTATAAGAATGCAGAATGCTGCATTATCATTTCTTGAATAGGTTATGAACCATGTAGTAGCTCCTGGTGGTGCTTCTCGATGCAATATTAGTTGGTAATTGTTAGTTTTTGAACTTCTCACGGCGTACAATATTTAATCGTTTATTTTTCTCCCTTATTTTTCCTCTCTGTCCTGCTCTATGCAAGTGTGTCGACCTGTTCCACGAATCATAAAACTCTATCATGAACAATTTCCAGAAAAAATAAACGATTAAACCATAACTCGCACATCCAACTACCATATCTCCTTCTCCAACACCAGAAATTTACGTTACAGCCTCCCGGAAGGTTAAAATCTTATACTATAGGCTTAATCGTACCGATTATTTTCAAGCGAAACTGAAAATGAACGGACTGTTTGCTTGGATGAATTCATAATTAAAGGATAAACTAACGTAACATACAAATCTCACCCTCAACATCGCCATGGACATAAAATATGTGCCTACACTAGAGATAGCCATCTATGTTGTAAGGTCATCTCCAGAGAAGACTATAAATTACTCTCCATCTGCTTTCGCGTCGCACTTATCTACATAACTGCGTCTAAATGTGTTATCTATCTGCCCCACAACTTCAGAATTGCAATCATTAAAAGCATTTCTGAAAAAAATTGACGACATCCTCTCTGCTTATCCTTCGGTTAACATTCACGTCCGTGAAGACTTCAATGCTTATAATATGTAATGGTTAACCCACCCAAACAAGACATATGTTTAGGGAAGGATCTATCACGATATTTTAATTGCTTATGACCTAACCCAGATGGTTCACTAACCCATCCGTGTGCCCAACACTGACGGCCAGTATGCAAGTCTTCTATAGTGTTTTTTCTCAGAACCTGCCATGAGCAATGTTCATCCTCCGATCTGTCTCCACTGGGATCTTCTAACACCTTGGTAGTATCAGTTACAACAATAGAGAAGTAATCAACCGCTCAAGAAAAAATACTGTCTTTAGGAACATGCAATAGAGTTTCTGTTCTGGTAGATTTACAGCCGATGTGCTAACGCTTATATCTTATAGGATTAGTGAGTCTCCCTACTGATGCTTCTTTTATAGGACAATTAGTGTTAGCATAGCAATGACTTTATGTAGGTTATGACAAACAGGTCAACTTTACAATATCCCCAACTATGATACAGCTGGAAAATATCAGTTATTATATCATTTCTACTTGATAAGTTCAGAAGAGTAGTTGTTGAGAGACTTACAGAATAATTGGTGGCATCCCTCAGAGGTCGCTCCTGGGTCCAAATATCTTCGGGATCTACATCAATGATGTTCCAAATAACATCCAATGATAATTCGCAGGCATTTATGCTGCTGACACTACCATGAATGGTAACACTTACAAGGCCGTATATTACAAGGAGAACCTAGTATATTGAGGGAAAGAGCTGGCTGGTTACTTTTAATACGTCCAAAACCAAGCTTCTAACTTTATATCATTAACGCACTGATTCCCGTCTCGCATCAATTAATATCAATGGCTCTGATTCGGGGTAGACACCATGTTTTTACACGCTTCTGTTGTTGGCTTTTACTTCTGATCTGAAATTGAACACGTACATGAAATCCGTGTCAAAGTCGCTGGAAAAATAGTGGTATTCTTCTTCAGTTTCAGTAGATATTACACTGATAGTCAAATTTTCTACCTCTATAAAAGCCAACTACGTCCAAGGTTAGCGGGCTGTTGCTACATCTGGGCAGAGGCTGCTTGAAAGATCTTAAAACTAGAGTGTATAGCATAGTAGGGGATGCATTTTTCTCTTTGTCCATCCTGCTGGAGAGATGTTGCTAGACTGTATAAGCAGTTATTTTCATGGCAACTGCTCGCCTGAGCTCCAATCCACGGTTTCCTTTCACCCACTTTTTACGAAAAATACTTGTCTAACTGAAACCACTATCAATAATTTTCCCCATTTTTTATCTTTGCCTAAACCTAAACGCAGAGTTCATGAACAAAGCTTCTTTCTTAGAACTGAACGTCGTGAAACCGTCTTACATTTACCTGCTTTCATACTGATTACAATTTATTTTCAAGCCCAACGTAAACAATTTCCTTATTAGCCGTCTCTTTTAGTCACTCAATTTAACTTATTTCTATGACCAACCCTTACTAAGATTTTGTCCTATTAACTACTGTGGACTCATTAGCCTTATCCTCGAGTGGCATCATGTCCTTAGTAAGTGGTTATGTTTTTCTAAAAAAATCTTACAAACAAACAAATATAAATTCATAATCGTTTATATACGTTACTCTCGCGTCACGAGACCGCTTAAAAATATATCACTACAACATGTTCATCTAACCTGCTATGCGTTTCCTTGTCTTCCGACCGCACGCCGGAGAAAGCCAGTCCATTCTCGCCTTCACTTTACACGCCCATCTCATTCGGCGTAAACTTTGTTTTTCACACATGAGATAGTGCCTTATTTTTCCCTTTTTGTTCTCGTACCATCTTGTGCACACTTTCTAATTTTAATACAGGTCCACGGGATGCTCCTACTGCTAATACCCTCGCTTGCAATCCACCATTCGTCTCTTTTCAAACGCGCTTCTTTGCGATCTGTTACATATATAACTAATAGCTCGATTTCCTTACTCTGACTTATAATATGATGTTATATTTTCATTCCTGTACATCTCTTTCCGCTGTGCATTTGTTAGTTTTTTACTAATCTATCCGTATTGTCTGTATTCCAATCAGCTTAAATCTCGTACCCCCCCTCGTGACAGAACCAGAATTAATGGAGCTGATCGAAATCTAAATGACATGCTTATCATTTCGTCTGCTACTTGCAGCAAATTATACTTCTATGAACAAACTATTTCTACTCTTAGAGCCCAATGCAGTGCAGCTGTATTTTAACTGTATAAAACATTGTTGTTTTCAAGTCAAATATTTACAAATAAGCTTCATAAATAAGTAAACACCTTCACTCCTCGTTGTAAGTCGCAATATTTTATTGTTAATGCAAATAAAAGTTCATTAGCATTTCTATTTATAATAAAGAACTCACACAATGAGATAAATAAACAAGTAGCAATATATGCTTGGTACGGCACAACTACATTGGCACACACGTTCTCGCCAGATCACCGAAGGTAAGCAACTTTGAACCTGGCCAGTACCAGATGGGTGACCATTTCGGAAGGCTAGGCGCTGTATGTCCCTTCTGGGAAGGTTGGGCGCGGGACCAGCATCTTCATCCCGTAAAAAGAACTCAGTCGCTAAATTAAGGACAAACAAATTCAACTTGCCTCCTCCCTTGAGGCTCTCATTCACAAATATCCGTGGGCTTGAAACTAACTTAGCTGATGTTGAAGCATTTCTCTTAACAAATACCCCGGATATCTTAGCACTAAGTGAGACTAACCTACACTCTTCCATTCCCTCTAACCACTTTAACATGCCTGGATATCTCCCACTCTGCCGTAAGGACTCTGACAGACATATGCACGGACTTGGAGTTTACATTCGTAATACCCTTCCCTTGACTAGAGAAACAAACCTAGAAACAGATGATCAAGCCTTTATGTGCTTTAGACTAAACATGCAACACAATATTAGCTACTATTATTTTCTCTACCGCTCTCCCTCGACTCAGGACTGCCCCATAATAAACAAAATATCTGACAGCATAGACACGGCACTGACCCTCGACACTAGCGCACAAATACATGTGTTTGGTGACTTTAATGTCCACCACAAAAACTGGCTTGGATTCTCTACTCACACAGATGCAGCGGGCAGCACAACCCATAGCTTCGCTATATCTCACTCCCTATCACAAATTGTTACGTTTCCAACCCGTTTCCCTGACCAGGAAGAACAACACGCATCACTTCTAGATCTGTTTTTTACCACAGTTCCCGATGACTGCATAATGAAGGCCCACAGCCCACTCGGGAACGCTGATCATGCAGTGATAATGGTTGAAATCGCCCTAAACTCTAGACCCAAAACTGAAGAGCCAGTGCTCAAAACAACGAGATATTATAATAAGGCTGACTGGGAAGCCATCAGGGAACTAATTAGAGATGCTCCATGGAAAAATATTTTCTCTCTCCCTGCTGAACAATGTGCAAACGAGACCACTGACTGGTTCAAAACTGCAATTGAAGCGCATGTTCCCATGCGGAAATTTTATAGTAAGCCCCACTCTCCGCAATGGTTTACGTCGACTTGTGCAACTGCCATTGCTCAAAAGCAGCATGCATACCGTAGGTTTAACCAACATAAGTCCAGTTCAAACAGACTGAAGTATATAGAAGCAAGAAATAACGTTAAGAAAGAAATAGGGACAGCTAAGAGAGAATTTACGGAAACCACTAAAAAGCGCATCGAAGCAAAAAACTAGGAACTCGAGACTTCTGGAAAATCTACAACAGTGTAGTAAATAATGGGCAATCAACAATTCCCCCACTAACCAACAATCACGAGGTTGTCTCCTCAGCAACCGACAAGGCTAACATGCTTGCCAGTCGGTTTGCCTCAAACTCCACACTGGACCCTTCCAACCACCCCTACCTGACTTTCCTATGCGGACAGACGCCACACTAGACGATCTGAAAACCACCCCTACTCAGGTGCATGCTATCATAAAAAACCTTGATACCTCAAAAGCATGTGGACCTGATCTTATCCCAGCTGTGCTATTAAAAAAGTGCTCAGCCGAAGTAGCTTCAGTTCTCTCCAAACTCTACAACAAATGCCTTAATGAAGCTTGCTTTCCGGTCTGTTGGAAAACTGCTTCTGTTGTACTAGTATTCAAGAATTCTGGCGAAAGGACAGACCCATCAAATTATCGCCCCATTAGCCTCCTCCCACTTTTTGCTAAACTATTTGAGACCATAATTAACCATGCTCTAGTCCATCATCTTACAGATGCTAAACTACTGACTGACAAACAATATGGATTTAGACAAGCCCGTTCCACAGCAGACATCCTAACTGTGATCTCTGAACGTATATACCATTCACTGGACAACGCGGGGGAGGGCAGAGCGGTAGCTCTAGATATATCTAAGGCTTTTGACAGGGTATGGAATGAGGGTCTCCTCAGTAAAATCAGATCATACGGTATCACTGGTAGAATACTTAACATAATTAAATCCTTCTTAGATAAGAGAAAAATCCAGGTTGTCCTCGACGGTCGTACATCTAAACAATATGATATAAATGCGGGGGTGCCCCAGGGTTCTATCCTTGGACCTCAATTGTTCCTGATATTCATAAATGACCTCCCCGACAACATTGCCTCTGAGATGGGTATATATGCTGATGACACTACACTCTATGGCAGGCACGACAGGAAGACGAATGAACACATTTCTAAAGAAATGGCAGAAACACTAGAGGAAGACCTCCAATCTGTAGTGGAATGGGGACAAAAGTGGTTGGTCGCGTTCAATGCTGCCAAGACTAAACTAGTTTCATTCAATAATTACAAGAAACCCTCTCTACCACCCATAGCAATGGCCAACGACTCTTTATCTGAGAGTCCATCTTTCAAACTCCTTGGCCTAACGTTCACAGGAAACATGAGTTGGAACAATTACATTGAAGGCATTGCCAGGGCCGCTGCAAGAAAGGTGGGCTCTCTCTACCGTGCTAGAAATCTATTAACACCCGAAAGTATCCTGTACCTCTATAAGGCCACCATTCGCCCATGCATGGAGTATTGCTGCCACATCTGGGCTGGTGCATCTGCTACTAGTCTCTCGCTCCTTGACAAGGTTCAAAAGAGAGTCGCAAACCTGATAGGCCCTGAACTGGCATCTAAGCTTCAGCCTCTGTCCCATCGACGAAATGTTGCATCCCTCTGCCTTTTCTACAAGTATTTTAGTGGTGAATGCTCTGACGAACTGCAATCACTTGTGCCCCCACGACGTGTGCACCCTCGACAAACCCGACAGGCTACTAACTCCCACCCCCACACTGTAGAGATCCCTAGATGTAAAAGATCTTTTTACTCCAATAGTTTCTTCCCCAGAACCGCTAGACTCTGGAATTCCATCCCAGGTCCCTGCTTCCCCAACAGTACTGACGTGCAGAACTTCAAGTGTAACGTGAACCGACACCTTGCTGCCCAAATCCCTACATAGTGCCCCAGTAGTTGTTGCCCCTGATAGTAGCCCCCTACACCAAAGTGGCAATGTGCCTTGTTTGGGGTGAAAATGTCAAAAAAAAAAAAAAAAAAAAAGCATCTACAAAGTTGTGCATGGCCTACGCCCCTTAGGGGCTAAAAGCTATGGAATGGAATGTATGGTTAAAAAAGGTAATAGTGCGGTAGATAATATAATCTAATACAGATGATAAAATCATATTTTAAAATAGAATCTTTCATTCACTCTTTTTCGTCAGAAGTTCTTGCCAGTCTTCTTTCAATGGTTTCCCTTTTACGTAACATTTCTATAATTTATTTCTCATACCATTGCAACAATGATTATATATTATTAATCAATCGAAAAAAATGCAACATCTATAAATGGTCACTAGTGTCTGGTGTATTACTATTTTCAACAATGCTGGACAAATTGCATTAATGAACATGTACTGGTTATTATGTTGAATTAAGAGTTGGTGAGACACGTTAACTGCGGAGCAAATATTTTAATACAGTAATAGCTTTCTATGTGTTCAATAAAATGCATAATTTAATAGACGTATCGTTCGTCATTCGCTTAAAACACAGATGTTAGAATTTAGACACAGACGAACATAAACGCTATGCGGCTCTAATGGTCACTAATGTCTTGCAGGTTTCAAATATATAAATGGCAGTATACACCTTAGAATCCAGTCAACTATTGCTCTATTAATCAATGTATATATGTATAATATATATATATATATATATATATATATATATATATATATATATATATATATATGTGTGTGTGTGTGTGTGTGTGTATAGTAAGTTATAAAATATATATGGTAATTTAGCTTAATTGCCATATATATTTTATGGCTTACTAACAAGCTCTATGTACGTATTGAGCACTTTTGAAGTAAATACTTAAAGTTTACGCATGAATTTATACTTCCGTATATTAATTTTATGTGAGTAAATGAAGTAGTTATATATATATATATATATATATATATATATATATATAAATATATATATATATGTATATATATATATATATATATATTTATAACTACTTCATTTACTAGGTAGGTGTGTGTATTTGTTTGTATACATACATAAATATATATGCATTAGCGATTAGATTTTGCAAGTAGTTTAGTATTTTTTTCTTACTTTTATTTGTTTTTTAACTTAGAGCGTAACAATGCGGAAAGACCAAACAAAATATTATATAAATTGGGCGCGTGTTTGCCGGCATTTTGGAAGAATGATATCGGTTTAAACCACATTTGCCATGTAAATACTAATTTTCATGGGTTTCTCTTATCTACATATTCTTGTCTATTATAATAATGATAATGTTTTGGTGTGAGGACATTTTGCAACCTATATGCTCAGCGAATTTTTAATCCGTCGACTGAGAATTTAGTACACAGGGTATTTAGATACGTTAAAATCGGTTTTCCATCCGAAAGAAATAGCTGCTAAGGGGCCAAAATTGAAAAAAATGGTGTGGTAGGATATTTATCTGTTTTTCAATTGTTTGAACACACTTGTTGAGAACGCGGCAAGCTGTTATCGTGCTTGATTTACTGCCTTTAGGCTTCGGTTCCTATCGTAGCTAGAGTATTTCCTTACTTAGAAATAAAAATACAACTGGCATGTACATGTATCAGTTTCTAGTCCGCTGTTTTACTTCATTGTTAAAAGAAATTAAACGTTACGTGTATTACAACGTCGTGTACATCTTCTAGTAAAATTATCTTACTATTCTTCCGCGAGTCTTTATTTAAGTTGTTGAATGGAACACTAGAAAACGTTTCGGAAAGGGGATGCGGATGTTAACTGTTCTTTTTAAAAAGGCATTAGTGATATTGAATGGCCATCATTTACTCCACACTTAGCGTGTTCTACTTACTGACTCTTAACTGAACATAATAATCAATACGTGTTCATTAATTTAAGAACTGTTACAAAACGATAGTGAACTGTGGACATTATCCGCAAGCAACGCTACAAAAGGAAAAAGTATTAAAAAATCAATGTAATCGAATATCAATATTGTACCCGGGGAATAATTCTAGTTATATTTATTTTTTTCGTATATTGCATTTCCATTTATTTTATTATGTTTTTCATGCAGAATGGTGGCGATGTCGGGCCGTGTTCTCTAACACATAAAGATCTAACGACAGTACGTGTAGACGAAAGGGGGAAGGACTCGGATTTATGTCATTAGTTCAGTTGGTTAATGTGTTCACACGAAAATAGAGCCGTCGCGCCATTTGACCTTTGGAGTCTCATTTGTCTTGCCACTTTATTGCTGTTCTTGTGATCGAAGGTTTTCATATAAAGCTTGATATGTATTCACTAGCATAATTTAATAGACGCATCATTCTTCATTCACTTAATGCACAGACGTTAAAAACACACACACACAAACATTATCACTATTCGGCTTTAATGACCACTGATGTCTTTAAGGTTTCAAATATATAAATGACAATATACTTCTCAGAATCCAGTTATCCATTTACTCAGCCCTGTAATAATACAAAGAGGGGGTTGCAAAAATGAGTTGTGGTCTGAGGAGAAATACAATCTAAAATAGAGAGTAGGCGAGCTTTTATAACTACATACAAAATCACATTCATCTTTTTTTAATCCAAATTAATAAATTAAATAAAATATAATCTTAAAAAGATAGGACACAAGTTAGAAAAGCATTTCATCCAAGGCATGAAAATTGTTAAACAAAATGTTTTTACTATAGGCTTTAAAAATTAAGGTACAAGATTCAATTTGAAATTTATTTATCTTCAAAGTGCACGTTTTTACATTTTACAAAGTAAGGTATTAAATTTGCATACCTTACTTTGTAAAATGTATAAAAGTACACTTTGAAGATAAATAAATTTAAAATTGAATCTTGTACCTTTATTTTTAATGCCTATAGTAAAAACATTTTGTTTAACAATTTTCATGCCTTGGATGAAATGCTTTTAAAACTTTATATATATATATATATATATATATATATATATATATATATATATATATATATATATATATATATATATGTTAAAGGTACTTAGAAGAGAAAACGTGAATTTTAACAAGATTATTAAGAATGCTCGATACAAAGAGCAGTAT
This sequence comes from Euprymna scolopes, assembly GCF_053919585.1. Taxonomy (NCBI): domain Eukaryota; kingdom Metazoa; phylum Mollusca; class Cephalopoda; order Sepiida; family Sepiolidae; genus Euprymna; species Euprymna scolopes. The sequence goes on from NC_136506.1 coordinate 101,321,429, forward strand.
ATAACATTTTTGATTTATATAGACAACTATTTCATGTAATATGTGTCTATATACATATATAAGCCTGATGCATCCTTGCGTGGATAAAAGGCGGAATATTATATACAAGCCTGATGAATACTAGTGTGGATGAAAGCTTAATCGCCATATATATTTTATAACTTACTATATATATATATATATATATATATATATATATATATATATATACACACATCTCTCTCTCTCTCTCTCTCTCTCTCTATATATATATATATATATATATATATATATATATATATATATATATATATATATATATATATATATATATATACTGTCAGAGGAACCTTACGTTGTCCGGAATTGAATGACGATCAACAGATGTTCTCTCGCTCATTTTTCAATCTAATCGTTTGATTGCTTGCTCTAATAAATACCCCCTCGCAGTGTGTTCAAAGAAAACCCCACCTGCCTCTTTACAATGAGGGAATGCACAATCAATTGTTGTCTACACTGCACTATAGATAATCTGCTTTTTTTATGTCTGAAATGATTCGTAAATAACGGCGTTACGTAATATATTAAATGCAAAAGTCAAGTATTATATTAACATTTTCTACAAAAATATATTAGTGTCAACAGCGTCCCTGATTTATAAAAGAATATTCAGCTGATTTTATATACTGGACATTTTTGCTAAGTTTTATCAATGTTTTAGCTATGGTAAAATCGGTTTAGGTTATAAGTGTTCTGACATTTCACGCATAAAACTGAGGACTCCCTAGGTACTATTTCCGTATAGGTCTACATGGCGGAACGATAAATTTGTTGCTTGACAGAAAAAGAAAAAAAACACTATAGTTTATTTTAAAATTTTTTTGAAAAATAAAATCCAGTAATTTGAGTATGTGGTAGAGTAGACATCTGTTAAAGGTAGCCGTCTTTAGCTTCAATCACTTGCTCAATATTGGTCAGGAACTGGGAGCATGCCTTTCGAACAAGCCCGGGTGGGAGCTCAGCGAATATTTCATGGATGGCGGCGATCAGTCTGGTATTGGTATTGTGGGAGATCATCTTGTTGATGTTCTCGAAGTATTGCAAAACTGAGTAGTCTAACGCTTTCAGGTAGGCGGAGAAGGGTGGTCAATGATTGAAAGGTACAAAGGCGTATCACTCTTCTGATATTAACGTGGATTTTTTTGGACGTGTGCGTCTGTGGCGAGTCTTGGTGTCACACGCAGGGTTTGACAACGGTCATCTGATTTCACCCGGGGATCATCACACACTTATGTACATTCAGATACACTTTTTGTCGACTTTCAAGTCAACTTCGAAGATCTGAGTTGGTATGATGGGTCTCTCTTTTTCTTTTTTTTTACAAGGTAGTCACCATTTATCAAGGCCCGGAAGCCACTCAGGGTTATTCTAAGTACAGTACGTTAGTGTGGATATTAAAAGTGTCTACTTAATGGGGTGTCCATCAGAAATTTGTTTACGTTGGACTTGAATACATCCAAATTGTAGTCAGGAGGGAAGCAGGCAGACGGAACAGAGTTCCACAGGCGTGCAGTTCTAAGAAAGAAGCTTTGTTCATGGAATCTACGTTTTGATTAAGGCATAGATAAAGAGTGTGGAAAGTTTTTGACAGTGGATTCAGCTAGAAGGGTGTTTTTCGTAAAAGATTGACGAGGGGGGACGAGAGGATCTCACTTAAAACTACTCCAAAATTCAATAGCCGTGGTCGATAATATTCATTGAGCTGTATCCTTAAGGGTCGAACTGTCTGGGTTTGTATTTTTGTGTGTTGGCAATAGTCCTGTTGTCAAAACTTGGATCGGTAGACAGCATGAATTGTACGGCGGCGCCTCTCCTTTCTCTATTGTTTAACATGGGGTCACTTTCATACATGATGCAACGATCCTATCGCTTTAGGGATCTATACACAGCCGGTCAACTTGTAGATTGTTTGCAAAAGAACAAGAAAATCTGTTTTCATCAAACAGAAATGAAATCATGTATTTTCTATTACGATAAATTTATCGTCCCATCCTATATTCGAGGTATGCAAACAGTATAATCAACAGATTGTTGCTATTTTTCATATAATAAATAACAGTTTAAAGATATAACACGTTTGATAAAGTGCAGGTAACATGTACGGATGTAAGAAATCCACCCTTACATAATTTTGTATTACACTGCACTTGTTTCCATTCTGTCTCGAGAAAACATAGATACTTTTTGCAAAAGTATTTTCGAGTGTAATTTTGAAGCAAGATGTCCGCTTTCCCAAACAACAACTCTTTTGATTCAGCACTGTATTATTCCAGTGACAAATAGAAGTGCAACATAACTTATTTCACTCACCAGTTAAACGGACTATTTTTATTTCTCCCTCAAAAAAACAATTTCGATCATGGCAAGTTGATGTTAAAATTCTTGCAGTCATATAAAACGATTCATGTAACTAATTTAGTTGATTTATTATATATATATATATATATATATATATATATATATATATATATATATATATATATATACGTGTTCTTTCTCCTTATTGTAATTCGCGTGCAATCCAGACAAAACACAGTTTAGATGTTATGACATTTGCGTATGAACAGGTCAGAGGTCATCTGTTTGCTTTTCTCAGTCTGACCGACGCCTTAGCGGCTTAGTGACCTATAATGGTCACAGCATAAAAATGACCACGGGTCATCAATTCTGTTATTAAGAATGACTGACCTCGAATCAAACAAGTAAAATCCCGTCTCAACGGCAATGTACATTAGCCAGTGTGTTCTCTAGGTCACCTTTCTCTCGTATCATATTCCCTTGTCAGAAATATGAAATCGTCTATTGTTTCAGGCAAAGCGTCTAAAAGCCAGATCTAATACCACTGCAATTATTGAATACACATATCATATTTTATTCCGATATATTCTGATCTAGTAAGGACATTCCAGAAGTAGCGCCTCCTATTTTGAATTTCATTCGACTACATTGGAAAACATTGCAAATTGCATTGTTATGATGACTGAACTCATGCGTTTATAAGCTAAAAGTTTCACCTTTTTTATTGATATTGACGCCGTAAAACTCAGAAGTAGAGAGGCGTGATTTATGTTTGTCAAGCTTATATTAAACCTGGGGGGTGCTCTGGATAAATATAAATTCTGATATAAGAAAAGATTCGAGTTATAAAAGTATCATTTTCTTCTGAGTAGGTCTATAGATATTTTGCTTAAAATCTAAAAGAATGCGATTTATTAATTTTGGAACAACGTTTCTGTTTCAAAGTTTGCTCCTAGGCCAATGTACTGTTGTAGTTCCTTTTTACAATGCCTCCCTATGGAAGAGATTTAGCCACCAGTGTCGTTTTTTTTAACGCGGAGAAAAGGAACAGAAATACAAATTGTCTCAGTTGTGAAGGATTTCCTCTGCACTGAGAGAAAACAAGAAATTGAAGTGCAGCATCTGAAAAAGAGATACTACACTTTGATTTTCACCTGAAGCCCAAAATCACAATGTACTCTCGTAGTTAATCGCTGACAAACAATCAATTGAAAATGTTTGTGAATATGTAAAAAATAGATTCTGAAGAACAAAAGACCACTTGTTATAATTGCACTACTGCTGTGTTCGTAATTTTTTTTTATTATGTGTTTTAGTAAAAAGTAAATCAATTAGTAAGCTTTATATTAGAAAGACCTTCGAATGTTCACGTTTTGTTTCAGCCGTCCTGAAAAATGATGCGTGTATCTCATCGATCATTTTATTCAGAGGGTGTGTTTAATTATCGGTGTAATGTTATGTACTTTATACTGCACCCTATGTATTTATTTCCTGTCTGACTTGTTTAAGTATCAAATAGTGTTTACATAGATAAGCAATTCTCACTTTTGAAACAAAAGACGTATATTAGTATGTGCATGTGTATATTTTATACAATCTATATACCTATAAAAGTGAGATTGTGGGTGAGGACACTTTTCCACCTATATAGTGAAACAGCTTTCACTAAGGGACTTGAAAATTAGTATATAGGGTAATAAACATGTAAATAACTTTGTAATCGGCTTTCACTTTGAACAAAGGAGTAGTAACTGGTCAACATTAAAAAATTGGTACATAAGAGTCATTGGATTTTTAACTTTCTTTCAACTGTTTCACACATGCGCATTCGTGAATCCTTCACATTCGTTATGTAAAGAATGAACAGTCTGAAAACACTTTTGCAAAGACGTGTCAAGCTGGCTTAATGGTTATCGTACTTGACTCATTGTGTAAAGCTTATTTTTCGATACTTCCGAGAAGTGAACTGTTTAAAAAGAAAAGCATAATATTCGCATGCACATGTCTCAGTTTCTGTATGAATTAAAATATAATATTTTTGCGTATTTATTATTTCGAAAAATCGTTATATAGAGAGTGATATTTTAGATCTATGTTAATTCTATTAAAATCATCACTTACGGTTAACGAGTAATATTCACACTCGTTTAATATTACTGTCGATAATTAGCTTAATTTAACAACACAAAACCAATAATAAAAATTGTGTCTAGATTTAATCTTAAGGTTACAAACAATGCAGTTCATGATTTGTATTCTCTTTTACCAAGGTCGACATACGCTGTCTCCCTATCTATTTTTCTTAAGCAGGACAACTTTAAGAAACTTTATTTCCATGTTGTGGCATAAGTAAAGTATGTGCTGCTCTTGTCTTCTGAGTTAAAGTTTAAAGGTTTGACAAATTGGCATGTGTCTTTTTCAAACTGTAGTCTAGACACCTCAATATTTAAGTGGAGATATAAGTATGGCAGATTTATTAGTCCTCGCGCGAAAGAGCAGGACACAAAATGTTTTAATAATAATAATAATAATAATGATAATAATAATAATAATGATAATAATAATAATAATAATAATAATAATAATTATAGAATAACAATAACAAAGACTTTCGCTGGCGAGTACTACTATTGACCGTAACCAGTTATACAGTCCTTTTGAAATTTTCATCTCTATTTCTCTCGTTATGTACTGAATATTTGTGTATGAAACCTGTATGAAATATGTTCCTTATTAAATTTAAGATTTTCTATTCTGAAAGAAGTTTTGAAAAATTTAATCTAAAAATGTTATTTAAAAGTTTTTGTTAAAAAAATTAAGATTTTCTCATTATTCAGACTTGTATTACAAAGAGGGGATAAAAAAATGAGTTGTGGTGTGAGGAGAAATACAAACTGAAACAGAGAGACAATTAAGACATGTAATAATACAAAAAAACGGTTGCAAAAATGAGTTGTGGTGTTAGGAGAAATACAACCTGAAATTGAGAGAACGAGAGTTTTAAAATATAATCTTAAACAGAGAAGATACAAGTTAGAAAAACATTTCATCCAAGACAGGAAAATTGTTAAACAAAATGTTTTTACTAAAGGCTTTAAAAATAAAGGTACAAGATTCAATTTGAAATTTATTTATGTACAAAATGCACTTTTAGAAATTTTACAGATTAAGGTATAACAATTTAATTAAAATTGACTCCAAAATTTACCTTGGATTTATTTTATGTAATGCACATTGTGTTGCAATTTAAAAACATTGCATTTCATCTAGCAATTAATGACATAGATATTACATTTTCAATGATTAAAGCCTGTAGTAAACCTGTTTTGTTTAACAGTTTTCATGCCTTGGATGAAATGCTTTTCTAACTTGTAAATAGATGTGTAATATCAATACATATGCACAGTCATGTGATGCATAGAATTAGAAATTAAATGTAAGTAAATTAATGTAAAGTGATCATTATAGAAGATAAAAATACATAAATAAAGAATAAATAAAGCTCTACCAGCTTGCGTCTAATAGCAGAAATACTAGCAGTTATCTAACCCACTACTCGTTATAAAATAAAAAATAACAAATTGAGATAAAAATTATACTTGAAAACTCCAAATAAGTCAACTGAAAAAAATGTGTTTGCTTTTTGCTTCGCATTCCAGTTATCTGGGATCTTTGAACAAACTCATTTCTAAGAATAACTTTGGCTATTCTAGTACTAGAATAAATTATGAGAGGCCTTGTTATCCTTTAATATAAAAATATTAATAACTGTCCATGTCATGTGAAGACTCAGGCAGTCATAAAAGAATCCGTCGTAGAAACAGAAGTTCTCATAGTGTAGAATGTATTATCCCCTACCACTGCAAAAATAAGATACCATAGTCGAAAGTGGGATTTAGAAGTTAGCGGCCTAGAAGGGGGCATTCTGACCTGTAAACCGTTGGCAATCCTCGTTAAGGACTCCCCAAGCGATTATCAATAAACTAATACCTTCTCGAAGAGAGAATGCACACCTTTGGAGTGCAGACCTCTTAAAACTTGACTCCCATTGCAAAATCAACAGGGGCCCGATCCTTACACGAATTGTCTAATATCTGTTGATTTGCGGGGCCAGAATAAAAAAAATATTAGCCGAATGGAGACGAAACAATTACACATGATTCAGAAAAAACTTACGATGTAGTTATAGTTACTTATAATTTTTTTACTGTTCTCCTTTGATACTGGATTATATATTGCTCGAATTTGTCTGTGAGAGTATGGATTAAGCTTTAGCTTGTTTCGGCCAGACTAATTCACTTTGATGTACTTTCTATAAAAATGCAGCTTGCAACAACATGCATTATTTTTGTTTGAAGCATTCCGTTTGGCAACCATTAAACAGTGAACGAAATGTTTACTATTGTAAGGTTATATGCAATGCTTGCGATATAAACAAACGACATGATACAGATACATCTCCTCCCACAAAGACACACATGCACGAACACACATATGTTCTATAATCTCTGGATATGTATTCCATTTTACATAAACACACGCACACATACGCAGGCACACAACCGCATAGACACACGAACACACATATCTATCTATCTATCTATCTATCTATCTATATATATATATATATATATATATATATATATATATATATATATACGTATTCGTGTCTCTGAGTGAGGATGTGTATTTCAGTGAGCGGATACACGTGTGTACCTCCGCCTCACAAATCCGCACACGCACGTAAACATATACCCGTAAATAAACACACACACACACATACACACACACACACATATATATATACATACATATATATATATATATATATATATATATATATATATATATATATATGTGTGTGTGTGTGTGTGTGTGCGTCCGTGTATGTGTGTGTATGGACCTTATTTAGGCTATGTATATATATGAGTTTGTTTTTTTTACAAGGAGGTCACCACTGTCAAGGCACGGAAGCCACTCAAGGATATGGGTTATTGCATGTACAGTACGTTGTACGTTAGTGTTGAGATTTCTTAAAGTGTCTACTTAGGAGGGCGGTTCATCAAGAATTTGTTTACGTTGGATTTGAAGACATCCAAGTTGTAGTCAGGTTGGAAACAGACCGACGGAACAGAGTTCCACTGGCGTTCTGTTCTAAGAAAGAAGCTGTGTTCATGGAATCTACGTTTTGATTTAGGCATAGATAGAGAGTGGGGAAAATTTTTGGCAGTGGTTTCAGGTAGATGGGTGTTTTTCGTAAAAGATTGGCGAGGGGGGCCAGAGATTGGAGTTCAGACGAGCACTTGCCATGGAAATATTGCTAAAACAAAGACAGTCTCGCAACGTCTCTCCTGTGGGAGTGAGGTTGCAGGGAAGAGAAAAGGGCATCCCCCACTAATCCACGAGTCTATTTTGTACTCGGTCAAGGTAGGATAGGCTATTTTTAGCAGCTCCTGCCCAGATACGGCAGCAGTATTCCATCCTTGGACGTACTTGGAATTTATATAGATAGAAAATTGCATCAGTAGTGAGATATCTTCTGGAACGGTAGAAGGAACCCACCATCCTTCCAGCGACCGTGTTCCATTTCATATCAGGAGTAAAGGTCAAGCCCAGAAGCTTGTCAAAACATTGAACTTCTCCTAGGCGAGAGCCATCCATTACAATTGATGCCAGATAGGGATCAGAGCGTTGATGATGTAAACATAGGAGCTTGGTTTTAGATGCATTAAAGGTAACCAGCCACATCTTCCCCCCCACTGAACTACACGCTCGAGATCAGAGGAGAGAGAATCAGAGAGAACTTTGTCATTTACAGCCTTTGATGTGTTGCCGTAGATGCTCGTGTCATCAGAGTGCTATGTGCGAGTGTGTGTGAGCGTAAGGAGATATAATATAACGTTATCGTAAACCTTTTTCAACGATGGTCTTACATTTTAAAACTCGGACACAACACTCTGTGTAAAAGACAGTCGTAAAGAGGGAAATAAAAATAATAAATTCAACTCTACGTTTTTTTTTTTTTTCCTTTTGACACAGAACATTTATCATGGATGATTTCTAACAAGTATTGTATATTCTTTTAAAATTCCCCTTATTTCTCACTGAAGTTACAAAAAAAAAAAAAAAACCTACGTCTCGACACGTGGTAAAATTTGTTCACGCTACTACGGGCGAAATGTTTATCTCAGCGAGCAAACGTTTTTCTTTCTTTTTTTTTCTCTTTCCTACCCTCTACTATGAAGTAACACCCCGCACCGGCTTTGTCATTTGCATCCGTGTAAGGAAGCTGATGTTGCTGCTAACACGCGCCATCGACTCTGTTACAATATGTGTGAACCTACTTTTCAGGTTCAGCTATGTATTTTATGATATCTAAAATTCTAAAATTACAATAATTAACATGCACACACACACACGCCCACACATATATATATATATATACATATACATATACATATACATCTCTCTCATATATATATATATATATATATATATATATATATATATATGAGAGAGATGTATATGTGTGTGTATTCGCACGTGTCTGTGTATAAAAACTCATTCATAATAAAAAAAAATCAACTACTTAATTGAACTTATGCAGTCATTTATTTAAATGACACCTCGGAAAAAAGTATTTGCCCAACTTCAAATATGTCTACTCAGAGGAAACGTATACTTTATTATTTTCGTAACTGAATGGCGTCGCTTCCAAATTAATAAAAGCGATTCGTTAAAATAAGAAAATAATAAAACTCTCTCGAAATTCTTTTTTATTATATACCGATAAACGTTTGCTTATAAATAAGAACGAAACACAGTATGTCTGAGTGCCAGTGAGGAGACAACATTAAATTTAATTGGGGATCTATTTTGGTACCGAAACCAAAGCCGTGCACCGTCGCATGCAATTATCAAGAGGAGATAACTCGTTATGTATATTTTTGTTCTATAGAAAAAAAAATGAAAGAAACTTTAATTCAGGTCCTCCAATTTTTATAGGAACGTTGGACATTTGATTAAGTGTAAGTAGCAGAACGACCATGTTGTAAATAATGCTTACAGTGTTAGCTGATGGGTTGGTTTATCAAAGGGGGATTATTATTGACTCAAAAATGATACTTAATAACGATATGAATTAAACTGGATAACACGTGGATGAATGTAGCGTCCTCAATACCCTGAAGTAAAAGACCGTATGAAAAGTCTGCCTCCTGGCTTCCACAAACTATTCTCTACTGAAATACAGTATAACCCCGGAATACGGCATTAATCCGTTCCGGCGTTGGGAGGTGAAATCGCCGTATAGCATGGCCTTTTCAAAATTGTATACAGTACATATAAAACATTAGCTACAAAATACATCACAGTATATATTACACATGTATATATACAAATGCAATAATAATTAACGCCGTAAGGAAAGGGAAATAGCGTAACGAGCAGCCGAAAAATTGTACTCCACCTAAAACCGTATACCGGGGCAATCGTATACCGGGATCACCGTATCATGGGTGCCTTCCTCGCCATTATAGTTATTCAATAACGCTTGCGTTTAAACAAGAATTTCTTTGTATTTTAAATTAGAATTAGATATTATTCATTAAAAAGTATTTATATTTATTTGTTAGCAAAATAATTCACATATGTGTAACAGATTATGTGGAAAAATAAAATGTTTTATCCATGCAAGCAGAGGATTTATACTTGTTTGTTACGTTTTCCCATTTTCTTTACATCGGTGCCTTTTTGCATAACGGTCCTCATTAAGAGATTCATGTGTTTACAAAGAAAGTACTAGGAGACATTCACTGAAATTTTGTATGAAGCAAATGCACTCATGAGAGCTTTTTTTTTACATAGGAATCACCAATTATCAAGGTCCAAAGACCACTCGAGAATAAGGGTTAATAGTGTACAGTAGTCAATTGGACAATATAGTAATCGTAATAATGGAAATTCGGAAAATTTGGAAACTTAAGTGGAACGGCTCATCAAGAATTGTTTACGTTGGACTTGAAGACAATCATATTGTAGTCAGATGGAAAGCAGGAAAACAGAAGACAGTTCGACAGGCGTGTAGTTCTAATAAAGAAGCTTTGTTCATGAAATCTACGTTTAGGTTTAGGCACAGATAAAGAGTGTGGGAATTATTAATAGTGTTTTCAGTTAGACGAGTGTTTCTTGTGAAGTTTGGCTCAATCGAGAACTTGCAATGAAAGTAACGCTAAAGCAGAGAAAAACTCGCAACATCTCTTCTGTGAAACAGAGTTTGCAGGGAAGAGAAAAGGATATGTCCTACGGGGCTACAAAATCTATTTCGAACGCTATCAAGGCAGCACGTCCTTTCTAGCAGGTCCTTACCAGATGTGGCAACAGTACTCTATCCTTGAACGTACCTGGCTCTTATATAGATAGAGAATAGCATTAGCAATGGAATATCTACTGGATCGATAGAAGGATCTCACCATTTTTCCAGCGGCATTGGCAACAGATTTAATGTGCGTGGTCCACTTCAAATGAAGAGTAAATGTCAATACACTAATGCTTGCTTAAGTAATTTTTAATTGCTTACTGAGATGAGTTACACCGAGAGACAGAAACCATATACCTTTAATTATCAGAGAGAGGAATAGAGATAGACATCAGAGAGATATCAAAAATTTTAGATTAAAAATAAAGAAAATGAATTCTGTATACTTTTCATTCTATGAGATGATTATGTTTCGAAAAAAGTTCCTTTTATTGTGGCGGTATATGTGCATGCATGTTGTGTGTCTATGCGTGACTTTGCATATTATGGACATGTTGTGATGGGCCTCAGCATGTGAAGTATTTTCTTTTTTTTTTCTGGCACGATCTTGTAAGTAAGTTGAGGTGTTTATTCTGCTCTCTTATGTATTTGTATTCCTGAACTGCAAAGGCTGTAAACACTGTGCTTTGATGGTTTTACTGGATAAAAATACAAAGGTTACACGGGAATTTAATTTTGATAGGATTATGTTTTGTTTGAGGATAATAATTTACTTACTTTTCGTTTCCTTTTTCTATATCTTTGTCTTCTCGTTATTATTTTAGTGAAGCAGCAATGTTACCAGAAGACGTGATTATAGTATCAGTATTGTTATTATTGACACACTGCAAGTATAATTCTACCAATTCCGTACTCACCGCATTTTTGTTTCTAAGCGATTCCCCCTAACCGCCGTCTATATTCTGCGTGCTTCTCTGAAAATCTCGTTTTCATTTATTCCTTACTGAAAACTGTCACCGGCGGTCATTGGAATCGGAATGTTAATAGGTTACTCTATATGATTGTTTAGTCACGATCTCGAATAAGTTCTTTCTATCCTCTTTATTGAACTTCAGGACTATTTCCTGTGGCACTAATGTATAATAATGCCAAATGTGGGTTTTTATATTTCCTTTAATTGTCAATACTGTTGCTTACATGGAAAACCGAACAGTTACATCAGGGTAACGACATGCCTGTGAAACCTAACCATGGAGCTTTAAACACTTAAACGGTTCGTCCGTAGATGACTATATATAAACTTCTCATTTATAGTTTTTTTTTTATTTAAAGCGTGCTACATTTTTTAAAAATACAACTAGTTCAAATTTAATATAGGCAAAACGAATTCATAAACACATGTTTATTATATTTCTATAAACATAAAGGTTTCAAAAAAGCTATCTATGATAATATAATAACCGACTTAGATGTAATATTTGATTGACTATCTTTACTTGAATCACTTGATGGCCTCCTAATATGTTGATTTTCTACAGCGAAACATTATTTCTGCTGATGATTATAGACGTGGCGAACTCGTGATTAAGCTATGGCATAAGTGAATTAACTAGCGGGAATTTACGAGAATGACAATGTCGCTATATAATGATACGAATTCATAACATTTCAGTATTAATAGTGTTTATATAAATATGTTTACAAAAAAATCAAAATAATGGTGGCTTGTTGTCGATAGTCCGATTGTGACACATAACCAGCGTACAAAAAGCAGACAGGCACGGAACGCCGAAGTTCTCCATAGTACATCCGAAAATATGGAACAAGAAAGGCAGTACACACACACATACACACACACACACACACACACACACACACACAAACACGCACAACTATATATATATATATATACACACACACAAATAGTTTTCCATGTATATACATATGAATGTATATGCGTGTGTGTATGCATATATTATTTTACTAATCTCTAATGTAAATCTAATTTCTCTGGTAAAATGCATGCATGTATGTTTGTATGTGTGCCTACAACTTTTTACAAGGGCAACGGATTTTCACAAGATTCGTATCGTTTCGAAGCTCGGCCCTTTCGGAAGACAAATATCGAAAAATTGGCCCAAAACTTTAATTCTTTCACCTTCAACTAAGCATTTTTTTTCACCGATATTTTCGAAAGTCAACCCCTCTTTTCGATTGACTAGCCTTAATTTTAACCTTCGCCACTTCAGCTTTGGCGATGGACGTAATGGCAAAGACGTCCCATTTTTTTTCACGTCCTTTCCCTCCTTCGCGGTACGGCTTCGAGTCTGCGTTTCTTCTACCAATTTTCTTTCTTTCCTGTTGCTACACACACACCTACAAACACCCGGGCAACGCCGGGCAGCAAGGCTAGTCTTAAAAAAGAGAAAGTCCAACTCAAATGTAGATCTCTTCGAGCTTTATATTTATGATGTTTATATAATTTTTGATAATGTTTATATAATTTTTTATGATGTTTATATAATTTTCTATGATGTTTATATAATTTTTATGATGTTTATTAAACTTTTGATAATGTTTATATAACATTTGATAATGTTTATATAATTTTTTATGATGTTTATATTATTTTTGATGATGTTTATATAACGTTTTATAATGTTTATATAATTTTTTTATGATGTTTATATAATGTGGTGTTAATAAGTTACTCTTCTTGTGATCTACCATATCTTTAAAAAATTATAACTTTAGTTTCCAACCCAGGAATATTAAACTGCTTAGCCCAGTGAGACGCATGTATATCGCATATGATTAAATCATAATTTATGCTACATACGGGCGGCAGTACTATTTTTGTCTAACTAATAATACATACTTAATAATTATATATATATACGTAAATGTTTTATTTTCGAAGCATTTTAAATTCAGAAAAATCAGATCTCACATGCGTTGGGTGGGACACATGGTTCGAATAAAAGATTGTAAGCTGCCAAACCAAATTTTTACGGGGAGCTGGAAAATTGCAAGCGCCCTCAACTCAAGCATAGGAAGAAGTTCAAGGACTCTACAAAGAATAATATAAAAGTCTTACAAATCGACATCGACACATGGGAAGAACTTACTCTGCAAACGCCAAAGTGGCGAAAGCTTGTACGTAAAAGCTGTCATGCTCTAGATAAAAGAAAGCAGGCCCACAGCAATATGAAGCGAGAGCTTCGCAAAGGTTTAATTGATTGTCTTAACCATGACAAACTGGAAACACGATACTTGTGAACGGGTGTTTTTGTCAAAAGCTGGCTACGTCTACCACCTTAAGCCCCACAAAACTCCTGTGCCGGCCAACTTTGCAACTATTGGTCCGAACCAAACGATTTGTTTGACATTCAGCAAATTTAGCAAACATACTGCTGGTTGTTCATAGGAACGCACTTCAACCTCCAGAGGAAGTCAACTCAGTGGAAATTGCTCGCGAAAAAGAAAAGTAACAAGTGAAACAGAAAAAAATGAAAGCACGAAAGGGAGATAACTGGGTTTTTTTATTGGAAGCAGAAGAGCGCCGTAAATTGTTATTACATATGTGTTTATAAAGGGGAAAATAAGACTGAAATTAAACAAAGAACAAATGAATTCAAAAAACACCTGGAAAAATCATGGATTACAATATAAAAATGCGACCATGAAAAATAATATGGTTAAGCTTAAACATGGAAAAGTAAAGGACCAGTTGTTAAAACTGAAAAGAAAAGGACAAGATATTATATGAAAAAGATCAATTTATGACTTAAATATTGCAGCATTAAACTTTTTTTTAAAATTCAATTTTTAACATTATATAATCAATTCTTAATGCTGCAGCAATTTAAGTTATACATTTATATTTTTTGCTAAAATATCTTGTCCTTTTCTTTTTTAGTTTTTTTTCCTTTCAGTTTTAGCAACTCTGCCTTTACTTTTTCATGTGTAAACTTAACCGTATTGCTTTTGAAGCTCACATTTTTCTATCGTAATCATATAATTATTAATGCCTAGAAGTTCTGCGATGTACCCTGGTATCTGGTTAACAAGATGTCTCCCCATATATTAAGTACTGCCAAACTATTTCGATCCTGATTTACAAATTAATTTACATTATCGAAGCAACCATTTACCTTTCAGTTCTCGCTGGCAGCGGCCATTGTTTATAACTAAGAATTGTGTAACCCTAACTCTTACCAATGTCAAAGTCATCTTAGCATTCACCCGGTAGGAGTCTGGGCAGGTCTGTTTCTCTCTGGACATATTATTATATTTGACCCGCTACTAATATTTGGTGTGTTGCCAGCTTCTGCTGAAGTTTTATTTCATCTATTTTCCAAGAGTAAAGCCTAATTTACCCAATCTTTTTTTAATTGGCATGCTTCTATATTTTACCGTGTATTAATACCATATTTCCTATATTATTAACTGTATTACGTATTTTTGCATTGACATATAGCCAGTTACACTCAAATAGATTTCAGAACGACATTTTGATTGGAAAAAAAGAAAGCAACGCTACAAAAATAAATCATATACTAATGGTTTAAGTAAAGGAAAAAAGAAAATACAAGTCATAGCGTGTCAAAGACGCATTGAAGCGGATAAATTTAATGATATGCCAGGAGGATAAGGTTTTTTTTTGTGTTTTTGTTTTTTAAGAGAGGTCTGGTTGTGATATACACGTTTTTACTCTTGGGTTTACACTAAATGAAAAATTAAAAACTATTATTTTACACACACAAATAGACGCATGTAACTACACACTCCTGTTGAAGATATTCCAGAGGGGTAACTCATGAATTTAAACGAGATTATTAACAGTGCTCAATAAAAAGAGCAATATATATATATATATATATATATATATATATATATATATATATATATATATATGTATATATATATACATATATATATATATATTCATACATACATATGGAATCACAACTAATCAAGGCTTGAGACTACTCGAGGATAAGGGTTAAGGGTGTACAGTAGTCAATTGGACGATATAGTAATCGTTAATAATGGAAACATTTTCATTAATATAGAAAAATATTACATAGTCTCTACAATGATCACGCTAACAATTAGGTTGATAAGAATCAAAAGTCCTCGCTTGGCGACGGAATAAACCTCATGCGCCAATGAAGACATCTTGTCTCATATAGAGGAAATGGAATATATTATTTGTTCATAAAAATAAAATGTACAAATGCTAAATTTAAATCAAGGGGGTGGTAGATATAGTGCCTTTTTAGACTCAACACAACGGAAAGCGATAGGGGGGGGAGTGAACGTAAAGAGGAAAAGAGGCTGAATAAAAAAGAAAAAACGAAAACTAAGAAGAAAAGAAAAAAAGTAAGAACATGGAGATGAGAAGAGAAACAAAGGCCTATACCATAGAGGTAATATATAGAAGGGAAGAAAGAAATAGAGGGTCCTTAAACTATATCCGATGGCGAAGCACCAACTTTCGGGCCTTGGGGAGTGTGGAGCCATCTTGGGGAGTGTGGAGTCATTTCTCCGAGGTCCACTCTAACCTGGAGTGCTAGTACATGTTAGGGTCCCAACTATGGGTTAAACAAACAACGACTTAAAAAAAAACAAAAAAAAAACAACAAATATATTCTATTAAAAAAAAAAGTTTTTCTAAATCACTTGATTCGGCATGAAATAACCTGAAAAGGGCTAATGTGTCGTAATACCAAAAACAGCCAAACCAAACCAAACAAATAGAGGTTTCATATTTAATTCCATATCTTTAGCCACTTTTATTTCCTTTCATAACTCTGTGGTTTCTTTATCTTTATTGTTTCATCATTTTTCAATCTTGCACTTGTATGTACAACATAACGGGAAACTATGTGTTGATTACTTGGCATTTTGCAAGCTGGAGCTTGTTGCATACCTTGCCCTTCCTTTTATTACCTTCTTATATAAACTCTCTTCCACTTTTGTCTTCCTTTGTTTTCCGTTTGTTTGTTTTTAACTGACATACCCCCAAGGTGATAACTCCAATCTTAGATGTATTATTCTTTATTGTCATTTTACTCCCCCCACCCTCATTTCCTACTGCATATTTTTACCACAATCCTTTCTTTTAACCAAATGTTAATTTTATCCTGCTAGTATTTTTAAATTTACATTTTTTAAATTGTATGAAATTAAAACAAAAAAACGATTTTTAAATTTGTTTTTAATTTTAATATGTTTAATCTAAATCCTTTCTTATTTACTTCTACATCCATGATTGCATAATTTTTTAACTCCTACTTATCTGATATAATTTAATGTCCATCTCACTACTCTGTATTTTAATGTTTATGTCCTATTATGTCACTGTTATCATTAATTATTATTCTTACTTATATTTTTATTCGTGTAAGTCGGTAGTAGCTTTGGAGGGTGTTCATATTACAGCCTTAATTGACGTATAACATTATAAAATACACGAATACACACACATACACACGCACACACATATATAATAAATAACAAAAAGTTATATTCCAAAATTCATGATGTTGACCATTTTATAATTCATTTCTTTAAATCAGTTGACTTATACAATTATATATATATATATATATATATATATATTACTATATAATTTTTATACCCGCATTTACTCTATTATTTACACACACACACACACACACACACACACATATATATATATATATATATATATATATATATATATATATATATATATATATATATATATATATATATGGGGGTGGAGGGATGTTTCTGTGATCGATTATATTCGCATATTTTTCTCATCATCCTATTTCGTGTCTGACACTTTTCTACATTTTCTGGACTATTTATCCTCTAAAAAATGTTGACCAATTTTGCTATTATAATTTTAGCCACTTTAACAATTTCCATTCGTAATGCATATCAACAATAACTCTCCGTTTATATAAGTCACATACCTCGCTACTTTCATAAACCATTAAAAAAAAACCTTATTACTATATGATACCTTATTGCTATATGATATTTTATATTATTGAGCTTGCAATGAAATTTATATACACGTACACATATTTATTTTGTCTTATATTTAAAATATTATGATCGACCCTCCAATGTAGCACGATATATATCCAGATATCTCTTTGCATAATGAATCTATCCTGCCTTGATAGAGTTTAAAATAGACTTCGTAGCTTCGTAGGGGATGCCCATTTCTCTTCCCTGCAACCTCTTTCTCACAGAAGAGATGTTGTGAGTTTGTCTCTGCTTTATCGTTATTTTCATGGCAAGTCCTCAGCCGTGCTCCGATCTATGATCCCCCTCGCGAAACTTTAACAAGAAACACCAGTCTAGCAGAAAACACTATCAATAATTTTCCCCACTCTTTATCTGTGACTAAACCCAAACGTAGATTTAATGAGGAAAGCTTCTTTCTCAGAACTGTACGCATATGGAATTGTCTTCCGTTTTCCTGCTTTCCAGCTGACTACAATATGGTTATCTTCAAGTCCAACGTAAATAAGTTCTTGATGAGTCGTTTTATAAGTTAACGGGTTTAGCGAATTTCCAATACTAACGATTACTATATTGTCCAATTTCTACTGTACACTCTTTAACCCTAATCTTCTTCTTGGACTGATAAGTGATGATGGCTATGTAAAAAAAATCCATCCTATTTGATCTATTCTGTATGTGCGTGTTTATATATACGTGTGTGTGTGTAGCTACACATATATTATAAAAGAAAAACTGTGACCATCGCCTTATTTAAGATGAATAGACTATCGACATTTCAATTAATAGACGTCACAGCAAAATTAAAACGTATCATCAAAGGCTTGCTTTAATTTAGTTATTTGCAAAAAAGGTTATTAAAATTCATGCGATATTCACGAAGTTATGACATTTTATTTTCATCAAAGAAATGTTCACTTTCTTTTATTGCACAGCTCTTAAAATATTGTTTTAAGGCAAACATAGAATGTCTAATCATGAAAATCTTATTTTTATTATATTTTTCTTTCAAAGAATAATAAACAAAAGTACATCCAAACAAGTCAATTATTTATCGACATATCCAGTAATTTTTGAAGTAACTTTAAATAACCTTTATCTATCGTGGAAGTCAATAGTTTGATCGTAAAAGAAGTTATAGCTCTTGTATCATCAACTACTTTTCCGCCGCAGGATATCGTTTGAAGTAAATTGCTTCCCTTCCTTAAACTTCTTTTCAATAATGTCAACAGACTTTCAATGGGGTTAAGGTTTTAAGAACACGGTGTCCAGATCATAAGGGGTTCTCTAACAAAGTCCATAGAGTCAAGGAAAGCTGCGATCGCCGTAGCTGAGTGGAGGTATGCAGTGTCATGCATAAAAATCATTTTAAAACGACGTGCCAATGAGAGTTAATCTAGCTATGGGAACATATGATTATCCTAAAAGGCTGTGTTCACATTGCTGCCACTCGGAATAGTGCGATTAACATATCCTTAATAATTTCCGCCCAAAACATCATGCCTCTAGTTCCTTGTTTGCGAAGAACGCAATATCGGGTCGGCGTTCCGTTCTGACCAAACTAACATGAACGCCAAGAGTAACACAAACCTCATCCGTAAATAGGACACGTTGGAAATCATTTTTCATCTAATTTTGTATCGAAGCTGTCGGTTGTTCCTATGTCGTTTGCTCAATGGCGGCCTTGGAAGATGTTTAATGACATCTAATTCAACACTTTGAATCGGGCCTGCTTGGATCTTCTTAACACTTGCAAAAATGGAAGCAATTGTGTGTATTTTGGTTTCGGTTTAATTCACTACAGATTTTCCCAACAACAATTTTTCTTTTTTGGATAAACTTCAATCCCTAGTAGTTTGGCATTATGAGAGATCTTCAAAAAAGTTATCTGCAGTATGAATTCTTTGATAATAAATAAAATGTCGGTACTTCATGAATACCGTATGGATTTGAATTGACTTTTAGAAAATAACTTTCTTTTAAGCAGTTATTTTGATGTAGAATGTTATATTTTGGTGACGTATATTTAGTGAAATATTTATATTTTACACATTTGGAATAAAGTGGTTGACACAGCTTATATGTACAGATAGATATATAGATACATAGATAAATTTTATATTAGCCAAAAATCACTTAACTTTGGCATCGTTCTCACAAATTGTAAACTTGGATAATACTATAGTCAGAAAACGCATTTCTAAATGCATTAAAATTTGTTTAGAAATATATATATGTAGTAATCGACACACACAATACACAATTATTAAACCACACACATCTACTCATATTTATGAATATATAAAAACAATCATACCACTTATATATATATATATATATATATATATATATATATATATATATATATATAACTGTTTAACGGAACAAAGCTTATACATTGCTTTAAACAAAATGGCCGGCAAAAACAGAGAGGCCCGTTTCATCAACAAACTCATCAGGAGTTAATCGTTGATCATTAAATAAACAGATAAATAAAATAACTCGCAAGAACAGACTTATGGGGTATGCGGGTAGGAATACGAATAAAATATATACAATAATATGAAATATATGTACTGAGGGGAAGGGGAGAGTTCAAATATATCCCAAAATAAGTCTAATAATCTGGGGAACTCCTTCTGTCGACCGAGAGACGGTCTACGTAGGAGAATAGAGACTGACTCGAAAATCCGCAAGCGGTTTTGAGAGTCAGCCCGAAACAAAATCCTAAAACACTCCTTTTCATACGTATTGGCACACGCTGGATTTTCATGGAGGTTTTGGCCAATGGCAGATTCCAATATATATATATATATATATATATATATATATATATATATGTGTGTGTGTGTGTGTGTGTGTGTGTGTGTGTGTGTGTGTGTGTGTGTGTGTGTGTGTGTGTGTATAGTTTCCAAGCTCAAATGACATTGTAATGAGTGTTATCACCACACATCTGGTTTACGACTTCCGGTTGCGGATGTGTACATAAACATAGACCCATAACTGCGTAAACAAATAAACACAAATTGCTACCTTTGCAGAATGTTACATGCAGACTGAAATATTAGCGTTATTATTTAGAAATTATTATTTAACATGGGAAGGGTGAGTATGTTTTGCAATTATTCTCTATTACAACTATACTGTCGCCATTTTTCTTACAAATAAATCCACTTCGACCCGTAGACAACTATACGATCATTTTACAACGTCGATTTAACCACGTGTGTCCTTTTTTTAAAACTGTCTACAATCAATACCCTACACTCTGGCACGTAGAGTCTGCACCATAGTAACAGACAGACACCTCCGTTCAACTCGACTGAATGAACTACAAATAATACTGCGGAAAAGAGGATACCCACTACCACTAATACAGAAAGGTATTGAACCGGCTGAAAAAATTCCAATAGACCAACTAAGAACCCCAAAAGAACACAACAAATAACACATTTTAGCATACGTCTCTACACACAACACAAACAACCCAGAACTATTCACACAGATAATAAAAACCTTATCCTCCTCTACCAGAACGACAAACGAAACTACATACTTAAAACAACAAAAATAATAAAAAGCAAACGCCAACCCAAAAACTTAAAACACATCCTAACTTCCTCAAAACTCGTCCCACACACTACAAAAGGGGTTACAAAATGCAACAAACCGCGATGTGGAGTATGTGACATAATAATAGAAGGTAACACATACACATTCAAAAACCCAGCACAAACATTCAAATTAAAAAAAGATCTAAATTGCACCTCAAGAAATGTAGTATATGCACTAAGATTCACAGCATGCAACAAATCCTACATAGGCGCCACCAAAAATTTCAGCAATAGAGTGGCCTTACATCAGAGCAACATCAAAATTGCAGATAACAGACACCTCTATGTTTCAAAAAACGTATACACATGCAGTGGAAACAGCTTCAAAATAATGTCAATCTTCCAAACAGACAATTATTTTTATTTACTTGCACAGGAAAAAAATATCATCACCAAATTCACTCCTGAACTGAACAGAGCTTAATATCAACACACAAAAACATGAAATGCAACATACACTCGCATGCACATTCATATACATATACACAGCCACACATAAATCACAACCGACACATAAAAAAACACACACGCGCGCCCATAAAATCACACACAGACATAACACCCCTATCTCTAATACAACACATTGAACAATACCAACCCTACTTAACCTCGAAACCAACAACACTAGCAAACACATAGAACCATAGTATAATATCTGTTCCAACACCTTGTTCCCTCCTCAGTCAATGGAAGAGAACCCCTTCATGACTGATACAACTATCATCTCTGCAATAATCCCCCTCCCATATCTGTACCCCCTCCAATCGCCCCCCCCGCTCTGGGGAACAAAATCTTCCCAACACTAGGAACCGATTCTGGGTCTGGCCATACCCACATGGGGAGACAAATGAATAGAAACATAAAAAAAAATCCCATATACATATTTTTAAATACACTCCTCTATCTAAACAAACATAATATAAAGAACACCCGAAAAGACTGAAACGAAAAATCACAATACTAAAATCAAAGAATCCAAAAAATTAATATCAAAATAGAATGAAAGCACCCCTACCCTTATTTCAGTAATTTTAGTAAAGACCTTGTATCACAGTCACCTTCCTAGGGAAGCAAATAATCTCATAATACTATAAAACAGTACACACATTCTCAAACCAATAAAAGAAAACATACACACCCTACCCTAAAGAAAAGTGAAAAAACACAAACAGAAAGAGAGAGTGAGAGAGAGGAACACCACACGAGAGTGACTACAGCCGAGGTCAGCGCCCCCCCCGACAAGCCCAGGAAAAGAGTAATAAAAATAGAACATGCCAATGAATAATAGACACTTTCACGCCTCCACTCCTTGGCAACAATTCAAATTAACTACGAAAATGCCATGAAACACGCGTAAAAACGATTTCAATGATTTAAAAACGTTATTACAATGATCCAAAAATAATTTTCAATGAAAAACCAAGACACGGAATAGTAAAATAATGTTAAAAAATACACATTGTTGGTGACTATGCCCTTATATCAAGATATATATATATATATATATATATATATATATATATATATATATATATATATATATATAAACTAACATAATAAACACTAAACGAGATTTAAAACAGATCAAGAAACTAGATATCCAGGATAAATAGAGCACACACAAAGGAACAGGTCAACCAGAGATCAAATAGACCTTTGTCCGGGAAGTGCTGATGGGAAGGTTCGGTGGATGCTAGAAAGCTGATTGGCTTACAAAACTCTAAATAGAAGGTGCGTATATAAAAACGACAGACACCCACAAAATTCGCGCATAAGCCTGAAGAGTCCTAGACTGGACCAAACGCGGAAGATGCAGTTTAGCTTAATCGCCATATATATTTTATAACTTACTATATATATATATATATATATATATATATATATATATATATATATGTGTGTGTGTGTATATATATGTATATATATATATATATATATATATATATATATATATATATGAGATGTTCAAAATTTGAGACTAATGAAAACAACGAGGTTGTTAGTGCTCAATAAAAAGAGCAAAATATATATTTTATAATTTGAAGATAAACAGGTACATATTGTACAAAAATCTATCTGTTTCAGTCAATGAGACTTCCTCTTTGTGTAGTCGATGTGTTCAGGGTCGCCTAAGGAAGTCTTACGGCTGTTCGTTGCCATCATATGTTACTGTTCGCCTTCAAATTGGTTTATATATATATATATATATATATATATATATATATATATATATATATGAAGGTGTGTCTGTATATAGGGTTGTATATATATATGTATATATATGTCTGCATATATATATGTGTGTGTGTCTGTATATATATATAAATATATATATATATATATATATATATATATATATATATATATTATAATGTGCCTGTATATATATATATATATATATATATATATATATATATATATATATATATCCGTATTTCGTCGAAATCCTATTTTAATAATTTTCAATATATATATATATATATATATATATATATATATATATTTATATATATATATATGTGTGTGTGTGTGTGTGCGTGTGTATAAATCATCTTTATTATCGATGTGGAATTACTTATTCGTATTGAAGCACGGGTAATATATTCTATGTCTGCAAAGGTATTATCATAAATTGATTAGTGATAATGGATTCCTAGAAGCGAACTGACACGCTCTAATTCTTATAAACGCTATGATGGAATCACTTGCTTTATAATATCTTTCTAATATCGTTGAGTTCTTAAGGATACTAATGACCCTATATTCACGAACTCATTTATTTTGATCTGTTAGATTTAATGTATTTTTATGATTACATCTTCGAAAGAGTTAGAAACCACTTAATTCTTGCGGGGTTCAAGAAAAATGATCCTGTAATTACTTTTCAATTGAGAGAAATCAGATCATTCGAGAAAGGAAACGTGAAAAATTCGAAAGAATAGCAAAGTTTACATGTCATAAAGAATTCCTATAGGGACTTTCTATATGATTAGACGATGTACCCTGTGTTGCCTGGTATTTAACATAAAACCAAAGTCTTTTTTTATATGTTGTAAAGAAACGGAAATTAACATAAACATGTACATGCGAGTAGTTAGATTTAATTTGTTCTAAACAGTTCACTATTTGTAATTAAAAAAATACATGCACTGAGATCGAAACTAAAACTTAAAGACAGTAAGTCACGTATGATAACCATAAGGCCAGTTTAAGTAAATACGCCAAAAGTCTTTTCAAACTTACTTATTAATAATTATCAGAAAACCATTTTTGGTGAATTTAGCACTGCATGCAGGGACATTATCGTGTTTAAAAATAATGCTCTGGGATATTCCAAGCTTCTGGATACTTGTATCAGTTCTGTTTCTAGTCTTCTTTCTTAGAAGTTCACAAATGTGGAACTCTCTTCCATTTGCCTGTTTCTCACTTGACTACAATTGGAGATCTTCTAATCCAACATAAACAAATTCCTGATAAACCGCCCCCTTAAGTAAGACACTTAATCAAATCTCCAATAATAAGGATTACTACGATACTATCCCATCGATTACTGTACACGCAATATCCCTAATCCCCGAGTGGCTTCCCGGCCTTGATAAGTGGTGACCTCCCTGTGAAAATTTTTTTTAAAAATAATATAAAAAAGCTGTCTTGTTTCACGCCCGCACAATTTATTTAATTATCAAATACATACTTATTATTGATGTTCATACGCGTGTCAGCCGTTATTTTGTTATTGCTGTCCAAGTATACTTAACTCTATGCATGGAAAATTATGTGTGTACTTACGTTTGCGATACACTATATATATTGATACATGCCTAAGAGCAAAATACATTGAAAATATGATAGTTTGCCGTAATCTGTAACCGTGCTGCTTACAATATATATTACAATATGATTAATAGGCTAGGGTATTAGTTAAAGATATGGTTTTAAGTTACCTTAACTAATAGTAAATAGTAGACTGCTCGTGATCCGTTGCGTCAGTATGTTATATTAGCTATGAAATTAATGAATGAGTGTGACACTTGTGACGTAAAGAAATTAGTTTTTTTTGTGATATAACAGAAACATTTCTATAAAAGTATATTAAAATGAAAAGAGAATCTAGATGAACTTCTATTAGTCGTTCTGTTTATAATTGTTTATTACAAAAAAAAAATACAGCCATTGAATTATAAGTGGTTTGCCATATTTATAGGTATATGTGCACTGAAAAGTTATTTTTTTATATATCTTTTAATTCAAACGTGAAAAAAAACAATTTAGACGCTGATAACGTACACAGTAAGAAAATATGTTTTATTGTCGCGTAAATTGCCGTTGTAAAATACTCTTATGGTTGCCACCTGGTTAAAGCAGATTTATTTGTAAGAAAATTGCGTTATAATAACTTAAACGCAATACGGAAATGAACGATGAAAAAAAAATAGAAAGTATTAATAATTGTTTATTTGGATAATTTAAACGTGAAAAAAATCGGACGCTGAACACATACACAGTAAAACAGTACGCTTTATTTTCGCGTTGATTATTTTGTATAATATATATCGTATATGTGAAAGAGGACGATGATTATAAGTAGTATTCGTAATCCCATTTTGCGTCTGCTTCCCATATCTTGAAGTTTTTTTATTCAATAAATTTCAAATGTTCGCTTTTCTAAGGCCATCCGTTTGTTGGAACGAAACCGGTCCAGCGGTTTGTGTCTATTGTTTATGTTTATGTACGCATGCGCAACCGGAGGTTGTAAAGAAGATGTTGGGTTACAAGGGCATTTGAGTTTAGAATTATATAGACACGCGATAGTTGATATGAGGGCATTTGTAAACTAATCTCATTCAAATATTTTTAGCTCAGACTAACTGAAACAACACATACAGAGACAAAGATTGGTAGATCGAGTACAAAATGCCTTAAACTCAATGCATTTTTTATAATAAAAATTGAAATTGATTTTCCGACGAGCACACTATATGGGTCTCAATGCATGAATAATATACTCACGTTTTCTTGTATAAATACACACATGTATGCATATGAAACCATGCACATAAATACACACTAAAAAATATGCACACACACACACACACACACACACATATATATATATATATATATATATATTTAGATAAACATATGTTCATATATATATGGAGTTATATATATATATATATGTACATACATATGTACATATATATATATGTACATATATATGTACATATATATGTGCATATATATATATAT
>NC_136506.1:101355412-101370412 GCF_053919585.1 Euprymna scolopes
TAATTTACATGAACTAGTAATTATACACCTAAGATTGTTTATAACTAGTAAAATCACTGTATGAATATATCACGCGTACAGAAATATATATTTTCGATGAAATAAATAATGCTCTTTTAACATGCCGATATATTTCCAAAATACGTTTTTATTCACAAATTCATTTATAGGTTTGAGTGGTTTAATTTTTTATTTTACTCATCTATGTGTGCAGATAGATGAAACGATGAAACGTGAGGGAACGCGACTGGAGCGCTAAATGTTTTCGTTTCGATTCTAGCTGATGGAACCCATGTCATTTTTAACTTTTTTAAATCAATAATATATATATATATATATATATATATATATATATAATTATTGATTTATTGCGGACTATTATCCTCATCTTTCTTAGTTATTGTGTCACGACGTTTCGGCCATCCATTCCTCTGGCCTTCGTCAGGTGGTAACTGCAATAAGATAGGAACTCCGAATCCCCACATCTGTTCTCTCAGCAAGTACTGCCATCCATAGTTGTTGTCTCGCCACGTTTTAGCTAAGTCAGCCTCTGACAGGCTTTGGGTAGGATGTGAACTTCTACCTTCAGATAATTCTCAACTGGAACCGTTGAGATTCAACGTCTACACACTGCGCCACGGGCCCCGAAGGGCATTTTATAAATA
Organism: Euprymna scolopes; assembly: GCF_053919585.1. Classification (NCBI taxonomy): domain Eukaryota; kingdom Metazoa; phylum Mollusca; class Cephalopoda; order Sepiida; family Sepiolidae; genus Euprymna; species Euprymna scolopes. Next base: position 101,356,078 of record NC_136506.1, read on the forward strand.
AACGTTGATTTATAAGACTAAAAAAATTGAACATGATCGCCCTTTGCGGTCCGTGGCGCAGTAGATGGAGATGTTGAATCTCTACGTTTCCAGGTGAGACTTGTCTGATAATTCTCAACAACAAAAATAGATGGATATAATAGTCCGCAATAAACAAATAAACAAATTATCAAAATAATACTCATATCGACTATTAATTCCAATTTAATTTATATATATATATATATATATATATATATATATATATATATATATATATATATATATATATTTAACAATAAATTGCTAGGAAATAATGAATACGAACCTTGCATCAATTGAAATATATTTAAGCGTATTCTAAGGCCAGGAAAGCTGGGTAACTCCTGCCTGTGTATGAATATAATACAAATTAATTTTTATTTACGACTGCTCACCTTACCCAATTTGAACTATTTTTTATAGAATTTTATATGATCTTCTATGCTTTATTATGACCTCCATAATTTCGCGCAAGCATATTCTTTTATATGTATTTCATAATTTCCTGCATGTGAATAGGATTACAAACATAGGAACATGTCAGATATCGTCCGAAAAAAAAAAGCCATTATTATTATTGTTCTTTTTTTTTACTGATTTTTCGGAATCACAGATGCTAGCGGTGTATATTAAACCTTCCTGCATTTATCTGTAACAAGGGCCGATTTTATGCACCATTTCTGCGTGGTTATTGATTTATGAGAGAGACAAATAATAGCTTAAGTCATGCTTTGACCTTGCGCGTGTCGAACTATAATTATCCCAAGGAGACAGCAAAAACAAGTGAAAATGACATCGTGCTAATAAATACAATTATTAAGACACGCATAATAATGAATCGGAAATGAAAGCGACAGCATAGAACGTAAGCAGGAAAAGTGTTTCTGTGGAAAACGCTAATCTGTCATTTCTGAAAGACACGTACTGGGTTTCGTTTTTTTTTTTTTTTTTGCTTTTTCTGTTGTAAAATTTTTACTCCACTTAAAGACAATATCTGCCGTGTTCAGATACTAAACGCGTAGTTGTAAAACTATATGTTAAATGTTCAATTTATTTTCTACACATAAAATTGCACATTCAGTGCAGTAGTTAAAATACCAATCTATACTCCTATAAATTCGTTTTTTTTTCTTTTGTGTGTATTGATATTCTTATAAAAACCCTCTTTTATATTTAAAAAGAAAATACAATTTTCTTATATATGGGGTGTGGAAATGCATTCTCTAACAAAAGATCTAACTAACTTGTATATTCTTTTAAACATTCATTTTAATTAATTCACTATTTGCTGCTTCGATTTTCTAATGGGATAATCATCTTTAGTTAACTATTAGTGTAATTATATTCATGTAGATAGTCTACATGGTTTATACTTGCATAACATGTGTGTAAAAAGTCTATAGTTAACACAAAATTGTTTCCATATAAATTTATGTATCTATATATCTATAAAATTGAAAGTGTATACGTATGTGTCTGTGTGTGTCTGTGTGTGTGTCTGGGTGTATACATTTCCCTGCGCCATAACTGTCAATTTTCAGTCTACAGACACGAAATTTCATATACAAGGCACTGAGATTTGGGAGAATGTATATGATCGGTTTCCGGCCGCTGTTAAGGGGGCAAAGCTCAACGATTTGACCTTTGAGAACTAAACTCCTCCGACAATTTTCGGTCTAAACATTTTAATTTTTAGATAAAGGTTACTTGGACATAGATCTAACTTAATAAATTGATGTGAGCCCAAAACAATAAATTTTAAGGGGACATAATAGGGGTCAAAGTTAAAAAAAAATACCATTTTTTTCTGCTCAGCATACACTTCCAATCACCCGGGCAACACCGGACCGAAATGCGAGTGCTATATAATTAGGAATAAATAACAGAAAGCAGTTTGAACACATTAAAAATGCATAGTTCTATTTGTGACAAACCAGGTCATAATGAAATACATAACTTCAACGAAATTATATGACTGATATAAAAAAAATATATATATATTAAAGAGAACAGATCATTTACTCCGTCTGAAATTTGTACGATGAAGTACTCACTAAGTCAGATGATTTGAGTGCTATTTCTTAAAATTGATGTTACTGGCCTCTACCATTTCTGTTTGGAACAACAATGAACGGCCCCTGTTACGTTGATTTACTGGCAGATTAGCTGAAAATTCATATGGAAATACAAGCCTACATTATATGCAAGACGGCGTTATGTTCAATATTGCTACGATTTTTTGTTTGGTTAAGAACCTAATCAAGATCATGGATTGGCTAGTAACAGCCCGACATTTCAACCCTTTAAAGAGTTTAAGACTTGAACTGAAGGATAAAGTTGCCGAGAAACAGCCATCAAGTGCTACAGATTTTGAAAATATAATTAAAGAAAGGTGGGTGAAAGAAATCTTACATGAATACTGCATGAATCTTGTGCAGTGGATGTCACGACGTCTGCACAAAGGCCCACAAAGTAGTAAATTTATTCTTTACAAATGCAATGGAAATATGAATTTTCTGTTAAAACAAAAAAAAATCACTGAGAACCAGTCAGCGTATATGACGTTTGAATTATGTTTTTTTTTTCAATTTTGTTTTAAAATCAAAAGAAGTCGTCAAGTTTCGGTAATTATTGTATAAAATATACATTACGCATCCGAGCAATTTACATCTATGTATGCTTTATATCCAACTGTTAAAATAAGACAAGAATGCTGAGACAACTGAGTAATGCTGATTCTTAATTTAAAAAAGAAAACATACCTGGCGTTGCCCAACCGAAAACATACGCTTAAATATATTTTAACTTATATAGAACTCGTATCAATTATTACAGAGCCAATTTCATATTTATTATTATAGTGTCAACCAATATCTAGTAGCGTCTTTTAAAGTGTTATAAAAATTATAGGACTTGGATACCATGAGCATAACACGACAGCTTCTTTATGTTAAGAATAAATAGGTTTATAAAATGGGTTTTAAAGAACGTGTCAAGCAAGTCTAATGGATATCGTACTTGCCTCATTGTCTTTAGGTTTTGGTTACGATCTCAGCTCGAGTATTTTCTTTTTTTTTAACTTACAAGAATTGAACTGGTTAGAAAATAAAATATAATTTCCATTACGCATCCGAGCAAGTTGCATCTATATATATGCTTCATATCCAAACATGGAAAAATATTGAGACAACTAAGTAATGCTGATTCTTAATTTAAAAATGAAAACATATCTGGCGTTGCCCAACCGAAAAAAATACGCTTAGATATATTTTACGTTATATAGAACTCGTATCAATTATTACAGAGCCAATGCCATATTTATTATTATAATGCAACCAATAAAACTGTGACATGTACATCAAGTATTATTTTTTTGTACACAGTTCCCTCCTTATAACGAAAAAATAATCGGGTTGAGATCGAAATAAAAAAAAAAGCTTCAGAAAATAAGTCGAGTGCAATAACCATTACACCAGCTTGACATGTTTTTCTGAGATGCAAAAAAAAGTCATGCTTTACATAAACAGGTGTTAAATTGGACATGCGCAGTTGTGAAACCGTTGAAGATAGATAAAAAACAATTTGGTGGCTTCTTACGTTCCAATTTTTTATTTCGATCACTTAGCATTCCTTTTTCTTGATAAAAATAAATACAAAGATTTTCCAAATGTCTTAATAATGATATTAACTAATCTGATGTCTGTAGATTACAAACAATCGTAGAGTATATAGGCTGAGAAGTGTTCTCACACACATTCTCACTTTTATACAATATGAGATATGAGAATGAATGTTTTTTGTAGAACTACTATAAAATTGGGTATGTTTAAACTTAACTGTATGTCATTAAAACCCTACTTTACATATACGAATATATGTTTCCAAACGTAATATTATTGACGAAAGAAATGCAGTATTTAACATTAAAGCGATACATAACGTATATCCGCTTGTGTGAATGCACGAAATAATCCTAAACGACATTTTCCTCTTAAATCTCCGTTTTTGAGATCAACAGATTTTACACCAAGGGTATTGCAAACATAATGGTTACTATTTGTATTCCAACCGCATCGATTAGGCTGAATGGAAAATGGCATTGTTATATGGAAAGAACTAATACATTCGTTACCTTAAAATGTTATCTCTGTTGCAGATAGTTACAGTGTAAATTTGAGAAAAAAACACGGCTGTCATAGACATGCGTCACACGCAAATCATTATCATTGAATTCCCACGAAAAATTATATTGGGAATTTAAGTAGCTACGTAGAAAATTAATTTTAGAGCAAAAAAGCTTGCTAGGTTTAATGGTGCTACTCTCGTCTAGGTGGCTCTTAAACTTTTGGAATTAATAAATAAAATGGTTGCTGTGTAGAACTATCCTTGTGGATTGTAATATTACAGGCTTATGTAAATTAAATTTCAGAAGCAAATATTTGTTTTTTACACAGTGATCACCATTTATCAAGGGCCGGAAGCCACTCAGGGATAAGGGTTATTGCAAGTACATTACGTTAGTGTGGAGATTTGATGAAGTGTTTACTTAAGGGGGCGGTTCATTAGGAATTTGTTAAAATTGCACTTGAAGACATCCAAGTTGTAGTCCGGTGGGAAGCAGGCAGACGGAACAGAGTTCCACAGGCGTGCAGTTCTAATAAAGAAGCTTTGTTCATGGAATCCGCGTTTTGATTTAGGCACAGATATAGAGTGGGGGAAATTTTTCACAGTGGATTCAGCTAGACGGGTGTTTTTCGTGAAAGATTAGCGAGGGGGGACCAGAGATTGGAGTTCAGCCGAGCACCTGCCATGGAAATAACGATAAGACAAGGATAGGCTCGCAACGTCTCTTCTGTGGGAGAGAGGTTGCAGGGTAGAGAAAAGGGCATCCCCCCTAAGCCACGGAGTCTATTTTGAACTCTGTCAAGCAGGATAGGCTGTTTTTAGCAGCTCCTGCCCAGATATGGCAACAGTATTCCATCCTTGGACGAACTTGGCTTTTATATAGATAGAGAATTGCATCATTAGGGAGATATCTTCTGGAGCGGTAGAAGGATCCCACCGTCTTTCCAGCGACCTTGGCAACAGACTTGATGTACGTGTTCCATTTCAGATCAGGAGTAAAGGTCAAATCCAGAAGCTTGTCAAAACACAGGGCCTCACCCAGACGAGAACCATCCATCACAATTGATGCCAGATGGGGATGAGAGCGTTGATGATGTAAGGATAGGAGTTTGATTTTGGGTGCATTAATGGTAACCAGCCACATTTTCCCCCACTGAACGACGCGCTCGAGATCAGAGGAGAGAGAATCAGAGAGAACTTTGTAATTTACAGCCTTTGATGTGTTGCCGTAGATGGTCGTGTCATCAGCATAGATGTCAACGAATGATTTAAGTATGTGTTTAGGGAGGTCATTGATGTAGATCAGGAAGAGAGTTGGGTCCAGGATTGACCCCTGAGGGACTCCAGCATTTATATTGCAGGCCTCCAATTTTTGTTTCTCTACCACTACTCTTATGAGGCTATCGGAGAGAAATGATTTAATGATTGAGAAAACATTTCCAGTTATACCGCAGCTGGAAATCTTGTGAAGTAGACCCTTATGTTTTTGTTTTATCTTTTTTTTTTAATTTTTTGATGAGGCTTGTTCATATCTGTAATATATGTGTCTATATTATAGTTATCTTTTTCGCGAAGTAAACCCTATTGAATATTATGTTTATTTGACTGACGAAAATCTAACTTCAGATATACATGGGACTGATTAGAAAACATGCTATTCTAAAGCAAAATGTGATTAAACACAATTTTCAAACCATTCTTTAATCCAGTAACGAGTATTTAGCTGAATATGATTCTGAGGACCTAAGCATACATAATAAAACTATTGAAATTCGGCGTCGCACCAGGAAGGAATTAAATAATCGCTTATATAGAAATATCCCTACGCAGAACAAAGCTTCTTTCTTAGAACTGCACGCCTTTGGAACTCTGTTCCGTCTGCATGCTTCCCACCTGACTACAACTTGAATGTCTTCAAGTCCAACGTTAACAAATTCCTAATGAACCGCCCCCTTACGTAAACACTTCATCAAATCTCCACACTAACGTACTGTACTAATAACCCTTATCCATGAGTGGCTTCCGGGCCTTGATAAGTGGTGACCACTGTGTAAAAAAAAAAAAAAAAAAAAAAACTGTTATTATGATTACGTAACAGAGAAACACAGAAACGATTACACAAAGAAATCTATAAATGCTATTGCAGGACGAAAGTGTTTCAATTTACAAAATAATCCGGAGCAGTTACAGTTCAAGTTAATTATTCCGCCGGTTTTCCCGGAATATCACGTTTTCCTTCTCCATCTTTTTGATTTCCTGAACAAACAATCCTGTCATCCATACCCCATTCTAATCACTCACTGTCTCGCCTTGTTTACTGGCCTGTCAGTGATTCTTGTCCGCGGGGACCAATATTGGCCTTAATCGTATTAACCGTTTTGGGAATTGGTTTCTTTCTCTGTTTGCAAGCAAACAGAAACTTTGGCCCCGGCTAGCGTCGCATCAGACTATGTGTAAAGAGTCAGCTCGCAATATAAAAATAGGTCAGAGCCAGACAAGCGAGAATCAGTTTCGGACGTAATATCCTTTATCGTCATTGTACACGTGCGACAATAACGGACCTAGCTTTGTATGTATTTTTTTTTACAGTGCCACTGAAAACGCAACATGATTTTTATATTACGATCCTATATAATAGAAATTGTCATGTGCTAACACAATCCGTTCACGTGATAATATTAAGGGGGGGGAATCTTACTGTGAAGACATGCAATAACCAGTAGGGCGATAAGAAACTAGAACCTCTGATCTGAAACAATCAGTTGTGTATGATGTTAAGGCAACATTATGCGAAAATAAAATTACCATCACATTGATATAGATATCAAAAAAACATATTCCTAATATAAAAAAAGTTTATATCTTAAGTAAACAATTTAATACGTCATAACTATGGTATTTAGGAATTTTCATATAAATCCTCTTTTCACACTTACTTGTGAGAACTCATTTTTCGTTTTACATTCTCTTAATTTTCATTTAATAGTAAAGTTTAATGTGCAGGTATATATATATATATATATATATATATATATATATATATATATATATATATATATATGGCCGAAAACGGATTACAGAATTGTCTCAAATCTCAGCACCCTGTCTATCCAATTTAGAGTCTGTAGATTTAAAATTGACAGAGTTATTGCGTAAAGAAATGTACACAGACATAAACAGAGACAAACACTTTAACTTGTCTAGCCGCACTAATGAACTGTGAAACAGCGAATCAGTACTGTATGTGGATGACTATATATATATATACATATATATATATATATATATATATATAAGGGAACGTTTCTGTGTGCGTGTCTGTGTGTTTGTCTGTATAGATTTCTCTACGTAATATTCCTGTCAATTTTAAGTATACAGACCCGAAATTTGATATACAGGGTAGTGAGATTTGGGGAAATCTATGTGATCGGTTTTTAGCCAAAAATTTTGCGATTAATGGGTCAACGTTCAACGATTTGACCTTTGAGATCTCTACCAAACTCCTCCGACAATTTTGGGTTTACGCACTTGAAATTTTAGATACAGGTTCCTTGGACATGGATCTAACTTAATAAATTGATTAGAGCCCAATACAATAAATGTTAAGGGGCCATAATAGGGGTCAAAGTTTTAAAAAATTGACCTCTGCGGACTCTTCCAAATTATGCAGACAATTTATGGTCTAAATATTTTAAATTTTACAAAAAGTGTATTCAGAGATAGGTTAAGCTTTTTAATCGGTTTGAATTCATGTATGTATGTTTGCATGTCTGCCTAAAACCATCAACAGAGGCAACGAATTTTCAAAATATCTGTATCGTTTTTAAGCTTGACCCTTCAGCCGACAAATACCGAAAAATTGTATTAAAAAATTAACATCTTCACCATCAACTGGACACTTTCAAACAGGGAGGGGTCCCCTCTTTTAGATTGTAAAGCCTAAATTTAAACGTACGTCACTCCCGGTTTGCCGGTGATCGTAACAGCAAAGACGTCACATTTTCCCGGTTCTTTTCCTCCTTCGCGGTACAGGTTCGAACCTGACTTCTTGCTATCACTATAAAGTCAGGAAGTGACGATTACAGTGAGTTAACACGGAACAAGCTACACGACCCATGTTAACCGCGCGAAATACAGTTGAAATTTACATTTATATAAATGTCTAGACGGCACAAAGTAATTTTATGATTATTACAGTATATTTGCACATATATGTTTCTTGATAGCAGATTCTGTTATGTAAACTTAGCTTAACCATAAATGGTAACACTAACTTATTGTAAGAATTACTTCAAAATACTCCTAATTGAAAGTGTTTTGTCCAGTAAAAGATATCTTTAAATATATTATGAAAATCATTATTCCATACTAATTTTATTTATTTCCCTTTACAAAATTCAATAAATTCACATTAAGAATACACACGCAGAGAATGTATGTTCCAGTAATTTCGTTTAAATTTTAATATTCCCAACAGCGTACATATCCCTGCATCAAAAACAAGTTTGATCGATTCAATAGCTGATACATTATTGGACCATTTTTCTGACAAAGTTTTCTTAAAGCAAATCTGCATCAGCTCTTTGAAAACAACGACAAATCTGCGTTTAATAAATTAACACACAATAAACGTTTCGCATAACAAACCAGTATAATTAGCAATGAACTTAAAGATAATAGTGAAGAGTCTGTTTTAATTTTGGTCTTATTCCATAACTATGAATATTTCATTACATTTCTTAATTGCATCTCAGACATCATCGATAATACTATTATTTCATTTTCTATTTACGTCTCACGAAGATGTCTTGAAAATACTTGTGTTCTCGTTGGGACTAGTTGACCACATTCATTTTATATCGTTTGTCATTTTTGTCAAATGAATATATGAAAGACGTTTCAAATTAATGCTAGTAACGTTCTAGAAAATAAAGGGCATTTTATAAAAGTGTTCTTGTTTTAATTGTACCACTCTCATTTTGAATGTTTTTTTCAGTTTATTTAAAATAGGTTTATTGTAAAAATGCCACTTATACGTTTACCATCTCCGTGTTTCCTCAACCATCCCCTTGTTAATAGTAATTCCAACGTCCTGTTAAGGTCATTTTACGTAAACATATATCTATATATCTTTAAAGGTGAAAATGTCAGCTTGTCTGTCTCTCTGTATGTCTGTGTACATTTTCCTACCAAATAACTATGACAATTTTCGGTCTAAAGACTCGAAATTTAGCATAAGGGGTATTGCAGTTTGGGCAAATCTTTTAAAACGGCTTTCGGCCAGAAATTTACTGTTAAGGGGTCAAAGGTCAACGGTTTTACATTTAAGAACTCTACCAAACTCCTCCAACAAGTATAGGTCTAAACACTTGAAATTTTAGATAACGATTACTTGGACAGGGATCAAACTTTATAATGGTATCTGAGCCCAAAACAATAACATCTAAGGGGTCAAGATCGGGATCAAGTAAAAAAAAGTTGACGTCTGCGGTCTACCAACTTTCCTCTATGTTAGTTTAGGAATACTACTATACAGAAAGGTATTACCGTACATATTCACAATATTTCATATATACATAGAAACGTACAGTTATGAGCATTAAATAGAACCTGAGCAAAGCCGGGCGGAACTGCCAGTATATTATATATGTGGTTGCGTTACATACTTTTCGCAGATTCCTAGCGTAGTTTTTATTCTTCAACAAACGTAGTGATCCTCCATTTCTCTTTTACATGAAACCACCCGGTAAAACTTTTCGGTGCAAAGAATTGTGCACGATCATTAATTATTTTTTCGATTACGTTCCATGATATCTTCAGCTCGCTTTTCTGAATTGTGAAAGATACGGAGAAAAACACTACGAATTTCGCCGGAGCATTTATGACTTTTATTTAGATTTCTATTAGAACATGTATTTCAAAGTCTGGTTATTCTTTTCTTATTACTTGTGATAGATCTTCTTTCGTATTTTTCATTTAAAAACTCATCAACCATTCCTCTGATACTATTTTCTTCTTATTATTATTCCTATCATTGTTTATCATTTCTATTTATCTATATATATATATTTATTTATCTTGTTATAATATTATTTCTCCAGTCATTTTAAACGATAGCACATTAGTGGTGACTATACAATATTCTCCATTATGCTGTAGGGATACCGTTACAAAAACATTAACGTACCAGTCCACTATGAAGTACTCACAAACTATAATAGTGGTGTCATATGGGGATATGGTATTCTCTAGTTTTTCTGTCCTGTCTTTTTTAAAAATGTATTTCTCTATCTTCGTTTATTCCCTAGATACATACACACATACATGCATACATACATACATGATGATTGCAACGTCTTGTCAGACGAGTGCCACTCCCTCAGACATTTAAAATCCATGAGCCCAAATGCCTGTGGGAGTATCTATACAAATATGATGTTACAGAGTCTTAGCTTTGTACGACAACTAAGTCCCTCTCTCGGTTCAAAATGTTGAGATCCAGCAACAAGCAAGAGCAAGATAGCAAGCAACGAATTAAACTGCAGACCAGCTAAATGCTGGTAGTTGTCTTCCTCTTTATGGTTTTTTAAATCAGGGATCTGCTTCTCCTAGAAAGATTTCCTTCACCACGGCTTACGGGAGCCCTCTACACCCCAATACAAATCCACACACACACACACACACACACACACACACACACCAATATACACAGTGCTAGTTGGCCGTTGACCCAGAAAAAGAGTCCATACATACATACATACATGCATACATACATGTATGTATATATATATATATATATATATATATATATATATATATATATATACTAGTACAAGTATTCGTCGTTGACTGGGTTCAAAAACAGCCTACAGAAAATGGACTCTGATTTATGAAAGTACGATAAGTTATGAAAAGGAAGGGTTGTAAAGAGATCTTCGAATGGGGGGGGTCAAAACCAAAGCAAAATATGATGAAAGTAAAAATAAAATAGATAAACCCCATAATTTATTCTACCATGCTTTTCACCTTGAAAAACTTATCACAATATTCTGTGGAACTATACTTAAAAAAAAATGTTAAACTTGGCTCTTTGTCATTGAGTACTCTTAACTCTTTTAGCTTAATGGGTTTTCTTTCCAGAATATATAAACCCGGAATATATATATATTGAGGTAGTTGCCTGTCTAGCCGCACTGATGAGCTGTGAAACAGCGAAACAGTACTGTATGTGAATGACTATATATATATATATGTATATATATATATATATATACATATATATGTATATATATCACGTCGTAGAAAATTACCTTTTTTAATTAGAATATTATGTGTGTAATCCATGAGATTAACACAAAAAAAGAAAAACTGTACATTGCGTAAACTAGAGTGAGGCTGCCCTAGATTTTCATTATTTTAGGGGTTAAACGATGCTTGTTCACATAGTAAAAAAATACCGATTCCTGTAAAAAATAATGAAAACGAACAAATGAAATCTTTTCAGTTTTTTGCGTAGGTGTTTTGTTTTTTCTTAATATGTAAAAAAAAAACAATAAAGGCCAAACATTTTTCTACCTACACGGAATTATTTTTCCAGTTGGCAATTTATCGAAAGTAGCAAAATATTATATTTGGTGCGCGTGATGTTTTTTATGCTTAGAATCTAGGGACAAATTAATCTAAAACATTTTATAAAAAAGTTTGCTGTTGTAAATAATCATTCCAAATAAGTTAAATTAGATATATTATCAATATAATTGTTGTTAAGAATTTATAAAATACCAATTTTAAACAGCCCACATGAAACAATCCTCTCGCTAAAAACATTAACTAAGATTCGAGATTTAGTAAAATTAATTTTAGTAATGCCATATGCAAATAAGGTGATCGCTTAATCGAATATTTTTGTAAAAAACTTACTATATATAGAAATAAATTAACATTAAAGTAAGCTGCATATTTCAATCCAAATATGACTAAACAAACAAGCAAAAAACGTACAGGAATACGCATTTATACACACATACACACACACATATATATATATATATATATATATATATATATATATATATTTATAGGTAATCAACAGGAATGGGAAATGAAGTCACAACAACTATACATTGGTGAAAAAAGATTGGTTAATTAATTTGATAAGGAAATACGGGCAAGTAGTTGGAAGATAGAAGGGATCCTATATAGCTTTATATTCTCTCGATAAGTCTACTCTTATAGAATTGAGCTCATTCTCTTCTAACGCACTTACTATATTTATATATATATATATATATATATATATATATATATATATATATATATATATATATATATATATATATATGTATAAGGAATGAAAAAATGTACCAGCGGTGGTTGATGTTATGTTTAAAGAAAAATAGAAAAAACCGAATGAAATTATTAAAAAATCAACGTTTCGTCCTTGTCTCAGAGGACATCTTCAGGATAATTGAAATAAAAATGTGATAAAAGAAAAAGTCATAGATCGTGCGAAAAAAGACAGTTTTTTAAAATCCAACCCATGTCGGGAAAGGACGAATATGTGTGCGTATGGGAAGGTTGTTTGATGTCTATATATACAATTTTAAAATGCATTTAAAATAAATATGTACATTTTTTTTTTTTTTTTTTTTTTCTTCTGCGAAATTTCATTCGGTTTTTTCTATTTTTTCTTTAAACATAACGTCAACAACCGCTGGTACATTTTTTCATTCCTTATACATTCTGTCGAAATGGAAAACCGATCTTCTCTGCGAACATATAAGAGCATTTTAATCGCAGCAAATTCTCACAACAACAGGAGAATTTTTCTGGAAAAATGTATTGAAGAAAAAGTCATACCTGCATGCATACCTAAATCTTTTAAAACATCAGACCATATTTTCCCGGATTACATTGAGAAATATCTTTTGTCATCTATAATATATTTAAAGCACCAAAGCTCTCATCTTTTTCGGAAAGCCAGGATATTAATTGCTGATTATCAACAAAATTACAAGAAAACACCCAGATCAATTAAGAACATTTACAGATCTATCAAAAAATTTAACACACGCCATAACTTTAAATTGAATAACAAACTTGCGAAATTGATAAAAAACAGCAAATGGAAAACTTTGGGACGTCCAGACCTTATTCTAAACCTTACTTCTAAACCACTCTCGGACATTGAAACTGAAGCTCTCAGTTTCGGTCTTAAATTCGCTACCGGCAAGCATTCGAAAATCACTACTAACACAACCCTAAAAAATTATAGACAAGAGGACTCTGATTTTACTAAAGGCTTCATACAAGGGATAATAGCTTTAACAACTACCCAGCCTCAAGAATTAGCACTACCAAAAAGATACATTGATGCCTTAAAACTTTTAACAAAAAATAAAGACATTATTATTTCACAAGCCGATAAAGGAGGGGGTATAGTTATAATAGATAAAGACCTATATCTAAAGAAAATGCACACACTATTGGCAGACGGAGATATATACACTCCGATAGATTTAAAATCAATAGAAAAAGATTTCGATACTTTTAATAAATCCGTAAAGAAACTTATCGGAAATGATAAAAAATGGATAAATAACATAGAATACCACCCCACTATTCCTATATTATACGGCCTCCCAAAAATACATAAAGAGAACGTCCCTATGAGACCTATAATATCAAACATTGGAACCGTCACCCATAAATTAGCACGAGCTATTGCCCAAATTTTAACTCCACTAATTGGCACCATCAGCACTTCACATATCAAAAACTCTGGTGACCTCCTAAATAGAATAAAAAATATGGACATGAAAAATAAAACCATGCATAGTTTAGACATAATTTCCCTGTACACCAATATTCCAATCAAAAAATGCCTTAATCTACTCCACAAGCACTTAATCAAAATTAAAGCCGACCTACCTTTTTCCTCAGATACACTAATACAAATTATAAAACTCATCACTGATAGAACCTACTTTCAATTTAATAATTCTTACTATAGACAGAAATTTGGACTCCCTATGGGTAACCCCCTTAGTGGTGTACTAGCCTGCTTATTCTTAGAATTCTTAGAAACAAACTCTTTTAAACACAGACTTCCTAAAAACTCCACATATTTTAGATATATAGATGACATTCTTATTTTTCTCCCTAAAAACACAAAAATAGAACAAATTAG
>NC_136506.1:101375412-101390412 GCF_053919585.1 Euprymna scolopes
AAGAATCCGTAGTCGGTAATGATTCATCAAATCTCTTGGATAAACATATGCCTAAAGCGCAAAGCGCTTCACCTGATCATTTGTTTATAAACAAACAGACATCATCCTTCACCTAAGCAGCGGTTGAACATCATATATGTGCATATGTATGGATCAATGTAGCTTGCTTGAAGATATTGCTAATGTGTTAACAGTAAATTTAACATGCATTCCCCACTGAGCAAAGTAGGCACACGGCTGTTTTCTAACGGGGAGGGTTTGGGGAAATGGGGACCAGCTCCACGGGGAGTAGGGGAGCTGGATAGTGACAATTGGTATGAAGGGTTTCCTTATATTGACCAATAACTGATTGTCACAAGGGCAATTGTGAGGTTTCCTCCACATATGGTCATTCATTGCAGTATCTGCCAGAACAGATACTACACGGAATTTATTTGCTTTCCGACTGAGCAAAAAAAGGCACAATACCGTTTTAATGGTGGGGAGTGAAGAGCAAATGGGGACCAACTCCCCGGGGAGTAAAGGAGCTGGATAGTGACAATTGGTATAAAGGGTTCCCCCTACATTGAACAATAACTTATATGTGGGGTCCCCCCCACATCACATATGGTCTTTGCTTGCAGTATCTGCCGGAACAGGGTATTTATTTGCTCCGCCACCGAACAAATTAGGTACAAATCCGATTTTTTTTTATGTGAGGAGTGAAGGGGAAATGGGGACCAACTCCACGGGGAGTAAGGGAACTGGATAGTGAGAATTGCTATGAAGGGTTGCCCCTACATTGACCAAGGTCTTATACGTTGGGTTTCCCAACATATGGTATTTGCTTGCAGTATCTACCGGAACAGATGGTATTTATTTGCTCCCCCACTGAGCAAATTAGGCACAAGGCCGTTTTTAATGTGAGGTAAAAACCAGCTCCCCTAAAAGTAGGCAAAAAGGGGGCACTCTGGTTACCAAAAATAATAATTGTCCCAGTATAGAGGGTTTCCCCTCCATTGACTGGTACAAATCATCTTAAGTGCAGCATCTGCCGGAACAGATACTACACTTTGAGATATTAAATCTTTTATTCAGGTTAAAAAATACAGTCAAAATCAACGATGAACAAAAAACTTAGGCACATGGCCAACTCAAAAGGGGTGATTGTGGGGGTCGTTGGTCATCCTTGTCACTCCAGAACTAAACAAAATCAAAAGTTTCTTCTTTCACCATAATACCGCATTCACCCTTTCATATTGGGGGACGTCCTACTTTACTTCCAATTTTTAAAACATTTTTTATTGAAAAGTAAAAACAACACTTTGATCCCGGCCTGAAGTAATTAAAGCATGCATTTTTTTTCCAACAATGTATTACATGTAAGACGTTCTTACTTGCGCCAGGCTAGTAAGGGATTTTTGTCTAATAGGATATGCACGATGGTACGCGTCTATATAGTAATTTAGTATTTTAGTCTTTAAATATGTTCTTAATCCTCTTATATCCTGAGCCCAGGTAATGTAGTGTAAATTCCCCAGATTGGCAGTTTCAAGTAAAAATCACGTATGAAATATACACATATATATATATATGTATATATATATATATATATATATATATATATATATATATATATATATATGCATATATATATATACTAGCTGTACCCTGCCACGCGTTGCTGTGGCTCAAATTGGCGCAATGGAAAAGGTTCCAAAATGAGAAAAAGCATGTTTCTTATAGGTTTAAATTTCCATTTTGCATGGGTACACAGTTTTTTGTTGTTCCATTTTCTTAGCCTATATAGAGATTTTCCGATTTGGTGACTCTTGAATATGTAACATAAATTGTCCATGTGAAAAAACAGTCAGTGTGTAACTGTAAGGCCCACAATTCTAAAGATTGTTCCCTGTGCTTTGTTGATGGTTATTGCAAATGACAATAAAATTGGAAAGTGCAATTTCCTAAAGTGTAATAACCTCTATCTCACAGAAGAGATGTTGCGAGTTTGTCTCTGATGTATCGTTATTTTCATGGAAAGTGTTCAACTGAGCTTCAATCTATGGTCCCCCTCGCCAAACTTTCACAAGCAACACTCGTCTAGCTGTAATCACTATCAATAATTTCCCCTACTCTTTATCTGTGTCAATTGTAAGGTTAAAGTACAGAATAGGTACAAAACAGCCTCCCTTCCCCATTGTAAGGTTTCCGAGTCGACTATCGTCGTAGTCGTCGTTCTTCTACCGGTGCGTGCGTGCGTGCTCTATTTATACTACTCATCAGACGACGGTGTCACTCTTTTGTGTGTCCCGTCTTAATGGTCGTTCCTATTCTCGACATGCCCTCCCCCCACCATGTGACCACACTACCATCGTTTTGTGGTCATGTGACTGGAGAATTCCGTGTAGTAGTGAGTTGGTCCTTGCATTTGAGGGGAAAGTGGCCCTGGTGCTCGTGTTACCCTCATGCTGCGTCGTGGGACCGGACTCGTCTGCATTGGCTTGTGATTGATCGGATCTTGGTCCACCTCCATATCTGTTTCTGATGTGTCACAATCAGTTTCTTCCCCCTCCATCATCTCATGCATGTTGCACGGTGGTTTGCTGTCCTCCCTTCTTGGTGTTTGGGGAGGTGGTTGATGGGGTTGTTGAGTGGGTGGATACTCCGGCGTATCCATGACCGGTTTGATTTTCCTGAGGAAACGGCGATTGCGTAATGTGATCCTGCCGCTACCATCCAACCGTATCCTGTACTGCCTGTTACCCATTGTCTCGACGACTCTCCCAGTTTTCGCCCATCGTCGTGGATTTGGTCCCTCCTGATTCTGCACCTGCACAGACTCGCCGACTCGGAGCTGTTGGAGGGGGCGGCTGTGTATGTCGTACTGTTCTTTGTTAAGTACGTGCCTTTTCGCCATCGCCCTCTCTCTCAAATCTCTGGTCTCCGTCCAACGCTTGTGGATGCAGTATTTTTTGCGAAGTGCGGGGAGATGGCCCCTTACTGTTCGACCATATAGCATTTCCGCCGGCGACAATCCAAGGTCCTGACTGGGCGTATTCCTATGAGTCATCATCGCCCGTGCTGCCCGATCATGATGTAGGTGTCCGTAGCCATCAACGCAGTCAATCAGCATTCTTTTGGCCGTTTTTACGGCCAGTTCAGCTCGGCCATTACTCTGGGGGTAATGTGCAGATGATATGCGCCTTTTTACGCCCCAGTCTTCTAGGAACGATTGGTAATCTAGTGAATCGAATGGTGGCCCTCCATCGGATGATATTTCCTCCGGCGCACCATACGTGCAAAACCAAACCCTCAGGGCGTTACCCACCGCTGCAGCCCTTCCTGATGGTAGTGGTGCGACCTCAATCCAACCGGTATATCGGTCCGCGTATACCATGTAACTTTTCCCGTGCATATCTAGCAAGTCAGTGGCTTTCTTTTGAAATGCGAATTCCGGGTTTATGGGTGGCATTAATGGATCCCTAGGCTGGGATGGGGCGATCGAATTGCAACTCCGACATTGCGCCCTTGTTTGTCGGATGCTGGCGTCTAAACCAGGCCAAAATAACCGTTGTCTGGCGTTAGCCAACATACCATTCGCCCCTTGATGGGCGGAGTGTAATGCCTCTAACACCTCGGCTCTAAGCCGTTTTGGTATCAAAATGTTGTCCCCTTTTATGGGTACCACTTCCAGACAATATAGTTGGTCTGCAATCGGCCAGAATTGCCGGATTTCTGGTGGTAGTTCGTGGCGTGACCTTGGGAACCCGTCTTGAATGTATGACGCCAACGTTCGGCACTCCTTATCGGTAGCTGCAGCTGCGACTATCCTATCCCAGGTGATCGCTCGGAACTTGGGGTCATGTGCGTATGCAGCTATGATGGATGCTAGTATACTCCCCTCGATTTGCTGGGAAGTGTCAGTGCCCTTTAGTCTGCTGTGTCTTGACGGCGCCGGGTATCGGGATGTGCAGTCCGGTGCTGCGTTGAGTTTCCCGGGAACATGCTTAATCTGGAACCTGTACATCAACGACCGCTCCTTGAATGAGAACAGGTGGGGATTTTTTATATTCTCCAGGATCTGATCCGAGAAAATTTTCACTAGGGGCTGGTGGTCCACGGTGACCAATAGGTCTGGGGATCCCAGGATGAACATCCTACAAGACTCCAAGCCATAAATCAGCGCTAGATCCTCCCCCTCTATAGGGGAATAACGAGATTCTGCATCTTTCGTGAAGTGAGACCCGGCCAAAACCATCTTTCAGTGGTCCTTACCACAGTTGGGACCTAATTCCGTTGGGCATTGGCAATGCTTCTGGAACAGAAAATACCCAATGCCAACCTTACTGAAGTCGGTTGAAAGGCAGGTCGCTCTGTTCATATCGAAGGTTTTCACCGCTTCTTCGATTTTCTGAACGATATTCCTCTTCCACTCTTCGAAATGTCTATTCAATGTGTCGTCCCAGTAAAATTTACGGTTCTTTGTCCGCAGCAACTCTCGAAAAGGGGCCATTATATCGGCCTGTGCAAATGTATACGACACCTGGTTAACTACACCAAACCAGGACCTGATACCAGTAATGCTCGTTGGGGTCGACAAATTGAGAATAGCCTCCGTCATTTTTTTAGTTGGCTTCACGCCGTCCGAGGTTATCACAAAGCCGGCAAATTCAACTTCATCGTCAGCAAATTGAAATTTGTCAGGGTTAAAGACTATCCCACTTTTACCACAATTGGTAATATAGTCCACAGTATGCGAGAAAGCCAATTCTAAGGACCTGTCCCATAGGAGGGTGTCGTCTATGCACCGGGTCTTTCGAGGCATGTCAACTGTGATATCATCGAACCGACGCGTGTACCCGTCCCCGGATGCGTGAAAACCCTGGGGAGCCCTGGGATACCGATAACGGCCCCATTCCGTTATGAACGTGGTCGCGTCCCGGGCTTTTGGGGAGAGTGGCAGACTATGGTACCCATTCCATACGTCCAAGATTAAAAGGGGACGGTGTGTGATGAGTCTCTCTCATCGTTGCTGCATTCAATTTTTTTAGGTCTACTGTCCTTCTTGGTGACCCGTCTTTCTTTGGAGCGACTACCATCCTCTAACACCAGATCGTAGGTGTGCCTGCTGGTACCGGTTCGATAATACCCAACGCAACATCTCGATCCAAATCATCCTTTACCCTTTTCTTCCAGTGATGAGGGACTGGAATGGGTGTGTGTATGGCCGATGGTTTCGCCCCCGGGGTAAAAGTTATATCCAGCGGCCTCCCTACCATGACTTGTAACGGTTGATGGGGGGCAGGTGTTGAATGCGCTGGACTTAAAGTGTTCACGTAACCACTTCTCTAACCGTTCCCTATTATCTTCAGCGGGGGTAAACGGGATCCTCCTGGCTTATCCGGGACGGATTCTCTTTTCGGACATCCACACGGTGCTGTCCCACTTTCTGAAGCCGATAAATCGGCCTTTGATACTCGATGCGGGAAGTCGCGATTGATTACTCCTAGGTCTTTTAGGGCCGATTCTGACAAGTAGAATCCTGACGTGTTTTCTGAAACGTAGACCACTTGTCGCGTTTCCTTCTGACCGAGCTTAATCTGAGTCAGGACCACCCCCTTGATATCTAGGGGTTCGTCTGTGATTCCTCGTATCCTGTGGGTGGTAGGTATCAAGATCCTGCTGGTGCACCCTAATATTTTCAATATTTCTGGGCCACTCGAACCCGTCTGGGCACCGGTATCTAAAATGGCCTGGATGCGGTGTTTTCGACGGCTTACTCCCTTATCCAAAGCGCACCCGAATTTAGCCTGGGACTCTGGTATCAGGGACACATCGACCATTAATGAGGGTGGTGGCTCAGGGGGACTTCTCCTGAACCCACCACTGCTCCATGCAAGTTGTGACACTGCTGCTATTCTACCTTTTTGATTGTAACATGCCGGTGCCCCCTCCATTCTGCTGCCGAAAATACTCGATTGACGTGTCGCATCGTTTGTTGACTCCGCCGTCGACCTCTCCTGTTTCCGGCACACTCTTTGTAAGTGGCCTGTGACGCCACAATTAAAACATTTTAGCCCCCTCGCTGGGCAGTTCTTCCGCCCTTTTAACCCACTGGGGTGTGAGGTCCTCCCACACCCTTCACAAGGACTATTCTGAGGGGTTTTGAGCAGCTGCTCCTTCCGATATGGTTTTTTCTCAGTTGTTAGTAGGCCAAAAGTCGAATGTCCCTCTGAGCCTCGTTGCAACTGAGGAGCAGACGTCTCTGTAGTTTCTAAACAAACCAGCCTGTGAAGCTTCTGCTCCACAGTGGTTAGAATATTTGCTTCGGCCAGAAATTTACACTGGTACTCCGCATTTGCCAGACCAGCTACGAGTTGGCCAGCTACCATGTCCTCCGAATAGTTTACGGCTTGCCGGCAGTTCTCGTTCGGGCACAGAACCGTGAAATTGCAAAACCGTGCCAAGAACTGTGTGGGTCCATCCCCCGTCTGTTGTCTGATATTATGAAATTTATGTCTATGCACCTCCGGGTGTAAACCTTTCACCGCAATGAACTGTATATGCCTTAAGAGTTGTTCCTCTGTGACAGAATTGAAGGTTCCAGGCCCAACTAAGTCAAATAAAAGTCTATTTACCTCATTTGAGCAGGCTGTCCTTAGTTCATTGCGGATTTCCACGGGGTCTGTAAGGCCGCACATTTGTTTGTATCGGGCCCACGAGTCGATGAAAAGCGCCCAGTCCGCGTCGGTGAATCCATGTTCGATACGTGGCCGGTCTGGTTCTTGGTGTTAGACCGACTAGAGGCACTCCCTCCGCGAAGCTCATTGTTTTCTCTTTGCAAATTTATTATTTGTTGACTCAACTGCATGCATTGGCCGTCCTCGTGTTGTCCTGACGCCATTATACTCCAAAAATCGTGCAAAAGAAATTATGTTGAAAAATAAATCCTGTTCGTATCGCCATGTAAGGTTTCCGAGTCGACTATCGTCGTAGTCGTCGTTCTTCTACCGGTGCGTGCGTGCTCTATTTATACTACTCATCAGACGACGGTGTCACTCTTTTGTGTGTCCCGTCTTAATGGTCGTTCCTATTCTCTACACCCATGTTAAGAATGGCTTTTTAAATAATAACAGTATTATTTCAGCACGGATCACTCTCCGCATGAGTAAGTTTTTTTTGTTTTTGTTTTTACTTATCGAGTTAACAGAAAATGAAATCTTTCGTCAATTCGTGGCTGTGAAATGAATCGAACCGGATGTTCAGTTTTATCAACAGAACAGATTCGCAGTAAAAAAAATATATTTATTTTATTTAATATTTTAATTATAATAAATCGCGAGGTAAATTTATTTCAATAACATAAAAACTTACCTCGACTCTAAAGATGGGTTGTCTGAAAATTTCAAATAAATTGGTAACTTAGAAATAGGGTTTTACTTGTTTAGAACGAACCAACTTTACATTTATATATATATATATATATATACGTATGTGTCAGTAATTCTTGGCCTGAAGACGTAATTCCCCAACGCGGGTGATTAAAGAAACATGTATGCATATATGTAGCCATTAATGTTTGTATAAATAAATTTAATATACCTGCTCTCTACACTCATTGAGTACTCTTTGGGTAGACACATGTTGTTTCATTGGATGCACTTCTAGGAAACTAAACTCTACTGGCTATATTCAAATGATCCTGCATAGTTGAGCACTTTGCTCCGTGTCTTCATAAAACACAAACGTGGAAAGGATTAACTTTGATACGTCACTAAAGAACATCCCCACACCCAATACCAATGATTATTTACTAAAATTAATAATGAAAATGAATGATTTACTCAAAAGGATGAAATGGAAGCTACCTTTTTTCTACTTGATAAAGATGATAACACAAAAAAAGAGATATATGGATTTAAAAGCATAACATCACCGCCAGTAATCCCACAATTAGTGCTATTCGAGAAGGATCTCTATTCACTAATTAGAAATGTAGAATCCCACAAAGCTAAAAATCAATTTCAAAACAAACTCGACAATATTGTAAGGGAGATTAACAAATCACAGCATATCCTTGTTAAGGCGGATTAGACCAGAAACTTTTATAAATTGGACAAGACGAAATATAATGACCTAGTCCAGAAGAATTTGAAAAAAAGACTATAGCAAGGTAAAAAATAGCAACATAATTGATTTGATAAATAAGGACAGTAAGAGAATCACGGATGAATTACAAATCAGTGATAGAGTAAATAAGCTTAGAGGAAACGAAGCGTATACCCTTTTAAAGGATCATAAACCTAGCTTCAACACAAAACCAACAACAAGATTGATCAACAGAACCAGACCCGAAATTGGAAAAATTAGTAAAAGAATATTACAGAAAATCAATCTAGAATTAAAACGGCAATTCAACCTGAACCTCTGGATAAATACGGCAGATCCTATAAAATGGTGGCTTAACATTGCCAACAAGAAAAATGTGCCTTCGTGCAATTTTACATAATGGATTACTACCCGCCAATATCAAAGGATCTCTTTGGAAAGGCAATTGAATTTGCTAAGACCTATACCAATGTCTCCGATGAGGATTTGGATATCATTACGAAATGCCGCACAACCGTCCTTGTCTATAACGGAGAACAATGGGCAAAAAATGGGCAAAACGACTTTTTCGGGGTATCAATGGGATCGCTGGACTCTGCAGAGGCAACAGATCTCGTTGGACTTTATATCATTTATAATTTAACAAAAATAATATTATTGATAGAAGGGACAGGCGCCTATATCGTGATATACAGCACTTAAAAATAATGGGTTTAAGGGCATAGAGATAAAATATAAAGTAACTAACGCTAGCACAAATGGATCTAGAAATCGTGGTAGGAAAATTATTTGGTTCACACCCCCCTTTTATATTAGTTTGAAAACAAAACTTGGTACAAAATGTGTATAATTTATTAACAAGCATTTCCCACCCAATAATACATTACATAAAATATTTAATAAAAATACATAAAATTAGCTGTAGTGATAACTTAGAAAGGATCATAAAAAAGCATAATGGAAGAATCTTAAAGATGACTAATGGAGAAGGTCTAAATACTAGTGCAAACACGGCGGTGAATAAATGTTACTGTAAAACGCCTGAGGAATGCCCAATAAAAAATGAATGTCTGACCTCATCAGTGGTATACCAAGCTAGGATATTCCCGGTAGAGAACCCAAGGGACGAAAGATTCTACATATGGAGTACCCAAATGACTTTCAAAAATAGATTCTATGGACATACACGCTCGATGAGTAATCAAACATATGAAATGGACACTTCCTTATCGTTATATTACTGGAAATTTGTTAGAGAAAATAAAACACCTCGTATAGAATGGAAGATTATTAGGAGGGCCGATACTTGCCAATCATTGATCTCACCATGTCCATTATGCTTATCAGAAAAAAACTGGAGATAACTAGGTTTAAAGACAGGGATAAATTATTAAATATTAAACAAGAAACTGCAATATCCTGGAAATATTTCAGAATACACGCACTTAAAGAACTCTAAATTAGAAGACAAGAACAACTATGAGTACAACTAACCCCCATCAAATAACCCCCACCCCAAATGAGGATGAGTGAGGTCGCAACTATGATCCTACCCGCATGGATTACATAAGTCGCTTAATATTCTACTTCATCAAGCAGTTATAATGTAACGAACCTAAATAAATACCTGTATGAAGGTATATTTGAACCAAACGAGTAATGGATTGTCTTGGGTGAACCTCGTAATAATGTATGCATATGGGTATTTCTGGGTGTATGCATATATGGATATATGATCATTATATACCTGGGTAGGAAAATAAATTTAAAAAAAATAAGAAAACGGATAAATGAATAAATAGATGAAAGAAAGTAAGGAATGAAGGGTGAATGAAAGAAAAGGGAATAAAGAAATTAGGGTTAATAAATAAAGATGAACGTAAGTACTACAATATATTAGCTTGTATACTCAGTTTGTATAACCTAAATACTCTGATTTCTGTCATATGTTATTATATATTATTATTGTATCGTTCTACATCTTATGTATATCTTCCTAGCCATCGAAAGAGTGCTTGCTTAATATGAAGATAGGCCTATGAACTTCATGCTGAATTCACTATAACTTTTTACGTAGTATAAATTTTTACGTAGTAAAAAAAAACTACAACTTAGGAAGATGTAACAAGCGGGTGGGGGCCATGAAATATAACTATACGTGTGGAGTTTGATAGAAAAAGGGAATTTATGGAGTAAATGAATTTATGTCGGTTTCTACTTTAGATGTATCATTTGGTGGCAGGGTACACACATGTATATATATATATGTCTGTATTTTGTGTGAGTATGTATGTATAAGTGTATTTATGTATTCATGTATGTTTGTATATATATATATATATATGTGTGTGTGTGTATCTATATATCTGTGTGTATGTTTGTATATGGACGTATTTGTATATGTGCATGTATGTATATATGTATGTATATGCATATATATTTCTGAGCTATTAATATATAGTATATTATTGTTGTAGCAATGCATGGTATATGATTGTTGTAGGAATGCATGGATGTCCGAATGTTGTTTGTATGTATGTTATATATATATATATATATATATATATATATATATATATATATATATATATATATATATATATATGTATATACGCCCGTGTGGAGTGGAGTGGAATGCTATTTCATATATGAAGGGGTTACCACGCTACTGAAGGAAGAAAATTGGCATTTATGTTTATGTATGTCTGTAGGTGTGTGTGTGTGTATATATATATGCGCGGGTGTAGCAAAGTGTAGGCGTACATAAGTATATTAATACATATATATATATATATATATATATATGTAATGTGGCGTTTAGATAACTTTTGTGTTTTATGTTTATTCTTATTTTGTTTGTTTATTTGTTTTTATTTTTATTTATTTTTTACTTTTGTTTTATTCACCTTATTTTAATTTATACTTATTGCCTAGTTTCAGTACGTGTGTGAGTAAAATAAAAAGAACAGAATATATTCGCTTTTGAATATATGTATTAATGTGAGTGTGTGTGTCTGTGTATGTGTGTGTTGTGTAGGTGTGGCGTGTATGTGTGTGGATGGGTGTAGATTGAAAGACACCGGTCAGTAGTTAGTGACCATAGCAAATGTTCTAAATTTACAGACTCCAAGACAAAAAAAAAACTAAATTCTCAAGTAGCTTATGCCATAAAAACCAAAAGATGGATTGGATAAGGGAAAGTGAAATGAAAAAGATGTTTATTATCTTCAAAGACCTCGCTTGTCCTCTTACCGTTTTATGACTCCCACCCAGGTTACATTCAAACTTGACAAACGAAATAGGAAAATGTATTTGGTTGAAATATCAGTTTCGACGGTAATTCTTGGCCTGAAGACGTAATCCCCCAACGCGGGTGTTTACAGAAACATGTATGCACATATGTAGCCATTAATGTTTAGATAAATAAATTTAATATATATATATATATACATATATATATACATACATGTAAATGTATACATATATATATATATATATATATATATATATATATATATATATATATATATATATATATATAATGATTCAATTTTAGTGGTTCCCTGAGTTAAATTTATTACAACTTCGACGATTATGTAAATGTGCCCATGCATAAAAATGTCAATATTATTTCAAGATTTTCTTTACTGTTTAAATTATTCAGAAAATTAATATATATATATATATATATATATACATATATATATATATATATATATAGAGAGAGAGAGAGAGAGAGAGAAACAGACAGACAAACAGACAGAGACAGAGAGTAAAAGAGAAAGAGATAAAGAAAAACAGAGTGAATTTATTATATTACACAACATAATATAATTTCCTGGAACCGGCTTAACTGCCGTTGGTGAAAAATACACGCTTTTTTTCATCAATAACTCGTTGCGAATCACGCAAGGATAAATGTAGATGATATTTTTATACACCTCTTTATATAATTCCGTTATTTCTTGCAAAAGATGGAACTATAAAGTTGTCGATGTAAAAAAAGACGACATGATTCTGTTTCTCTTTGATGAAATCTGATTTTGATTTTTGTTGCAGATAATCTAATTGCTCGTCAGTTTCCTACAACCTGCAAGAGCGAGATCAGCCTTCTATCATGCTTGACAATGACACGATTTTCAACGTTCAAATTCGTAGAATCACCGCTGTCATGACCATTGCTAGCAACCTCAAAATGCATTGCTACATTGCTACAAAGAGCAGGAACGTGCAAAGAGTGATTAAAACAAAGTTCTTAGCCACGATTACTGTCTCCAGTGTGCCACTTCTCATCTTCGGATCTAGCTTGAAAGTAAACACTAAATTTACCTGGATTTGTTGGAGAGGGTGGCTTCTAGAAGACACTGGATGTGGCAGCAAGATTCGGCGCCGACCCACAGGTCCAATGAGACACAGGCTTCTCCTCAGAAGTAATGCTTCGACTTGTCTCTTTCTCGCACTGCTCTCGCTCCTTTCCCAAACTAAACTCTCTGAATACCTTCGTTTAGTCGTACGTCGAGAACATCACCAACAGGACTTTCCACAACATTAAAGCAAGCTACGTCACCGCAATCCACCTCTATCCACCGAACATTCGTTGCTCTTTCGTCAGCGTTTGTAAAAAGATCATGCACCCAGTTCCGAACCCGTGTCGAAGCGTAGATTGAAGCTGAAGGCGGCTACATTGAATATCTGCCAGCTCTACTACATACTCAAGTTATCAAGATGTAATTATTCAATAAGAATGTTTAAACAAAGTCGTAGTGCTGCTTTCTATATGGCGACAATACTGTTCTACTCTGTAGTGAATCATATTAGTAGAATATGTAAGTATCCGTGACCCTTTATTGATTAGAAATGAAACAGTTCTCTTCTACTATATTGTTTTATGACAATACGTTGCATCAGATTGAAACTTCGCTGCAACTTTTCTACATTCGATCACTGAATAGTTCTTATATACGTTTTATTAGTGCATCAAGTATTGCAGGCGCTTGTAATAAATGTTGGTTAAACTGCGCCTTTTCTGATGCGTCAGATTGAATATCCATCGAATTTATGTAAGCGCAAAGTAGCAGTGCACACTTGGTTATATTTTGGTATCATGTTTGTATAGATGTCGGTATTTAATATGTGAACCATGTACAAAAATGTGTTACATTTCCTCTTCTTAAATCGGTTTATATCTCTATTTAAGAAATGTTCTTATAACGTTATATTATTATTATTATTATTATTATTATTATTATTATTATTATTATTATTAATATTATTATTATTATTGTTATTATTATTATTATTATTATTATCTTTATCATAAGCATTATTATTATCATTATTATTATCATTATTATTATAATCATTATTATTATCATTATCATTCTTCTTATTATAATCATTAATATTATTATCGTTATTATTATCATTATCACTATTATTATTATCATTATTATTATTATTATCATTATAATCATTATTATGATCATTATCATTCTTATTATTATCATTATCCTTAATATTATTATCGTTACTATTATTATGATTATCACTATTATTATCATTATCATTATTAATATTATCATTATTATTATTATCGTTATTATTATCATTACCATTAATAATAATAATATTATTATTATTATTATTATTATTATTATTATTACTGGTGGTGGTGGTGGTATTTCTAATAGTAGAAGCAGTATTATTATTATTAGAGGTAATACTATTGCCATTTTTATTCTTATTATTACAAGCAGTAGTAGTAGTAGCAGTAGCAGTAGTAGTAGTAGTAGTAGTAGTAGTAGTAATAATAATAATAATTTAGTAAGGTGATTTACGGTCAAGTGCATAACAACAGCGATTGCCGACCTGGATGTTTAAATTTCGAATCCAGTCCGTTCCACAACATTGTTGTGGCCCCTGCCGTAACTACCAAATGTATTTCTTGAAAAAATGTTACCTGATAATTTTAAGACAAACGATGCGCACAATAGATTATTTGGATTAATACTACATGATAAATATCTATAATATTGTTATTATTATTATTATTATTATTATTATTATTATTATTATTATAGTAATATCAGTAAAAAAAAATATTCTAAAGAGAATTTCAGTTATATTGTAAACTAACCAGGGTGCAAGGCGTCGTCCGAGGTTTTTGAGGTGTGTGATGAGCAAAAAAAAAATAAAGTGGTAGTAGGCAGGCAGACTTTAACACGTACGTGAAGGAGAAGAAAAGTGAAAAAAAAGGGAATCGTAAGATGTTGCGCACATCGCGAAACTGTAACTGGTGAATGTTTAAACCAAGGCTAGACAATCGAATAAAGGTGATGACTTTCGAACATAGTGGCGGATAAAGCGACCCCGCCCAGTTTAGAGTGAAAGAATTTTTTTTTTCCCAATGTTTCGATATTTGTTGTCCGAAGGGCTGTTCTTTAAAATGATGGCACTCTTGTAAAAACCCGTCGACTGTGTCGACAGTTTTTGGCAGATATACATACATGCATACATGCTTACATATATACATACATGCATACATACATACATTGATACATACATATATGCATACATACATACATGCATACATTAAAACAGAAAACTGTTGACGACTAATATTTCTTAATACTATAATATTGCTTTTTAAAGTCGTAATTCTACACATTAAAAGTGTATACTATTTATTAAATAAAGTTCAGATTTGTTACTTATGTCTACACATGTATATCTTTTTATAGAGTAGAGGAGTGCTTTATCAGCATTATACCAGACTACTCGTCCCAAAATACATGTTCCTCTGTACAAATGAAGACAACACTGAGCCGACATTATTGGACATCTGGAAGCACTCATATATGAAACATATTTGGAATGAACAGAATTTTAGGATACGTTTTCTTTTTTTTT
>NC_136506.1:101392912-101457912 GCF_053919585.1 Euprymna scolopes
AGTGTCATCATTTCTGTTTGGTTGAGTAGTCTCCTGCCTTCTGTCGTTTTCAGTTTTCCCTTTCTTATAACTAGTAGTGCGCACTTTTCCATTTTAAATTCCATTTGGATATCTTGGCTGAAGATCCTGGTAGTGTTAATTAATGTCTCTAGCTCCTTTTCGGTCCTTCCAAACAGTTTCAGATCGCCCATGTACATCAACTGGTTCAGTTATTCCTCTGTATTGTTGAAATTGTATCCGGCTTGGCACTTTCTCAGAATAATGTGCAAGGGCATCATGGCTATGATGAACAATAATCGTGATAATGAGTGTCCTTGAAAGATGACTATTTTATGTGTTGCCCATCAGCTGTAAATTCCAGTCTCCATGTTTTCATTGCATTTTCTCTTACGTTGGTGATGCCGCTTGGTATTTCATACATTTTTAGGCATTCTGTTATCCATGCTTGGGGGATACTGTCGTACGCTTTTTTGTAGTCGATCAATGTCATGGCTACATTCTTTCTCCTTTTAACATCCTTTATCATCTGTTTACCTATATATAGCAGATCATGTGTTCCTCCTTTTCCTTTTTGGCATCCTTTCTGCTCCTTGGGGATGAGTCCACAGTTATTCAGTGAGTGGTAGATTTGTTCCCGCAGTTGTGCTGTCAGTATCTTCCACATAGTGGGTAAGCACGTGATTGCCCTATAGTTGCTAGGGAAGGTTCTTTTCTTCGTATCCTTCTGTAGCAGTGTGGTTCTATTTTTTTCATCCAGTCTGGCACGGTTGCTTCCTGTATACATCTTCACAGGTTTTGGGCTAGCCTTTCGTGTAAGGTTGTGAATTTTTTGAACCAGTATGCATGTATCCCGTCGTGACCTGGTGCTCTTATGGTTTTCTTTAGGTTTTCCTTGCTGATTTCATTCACTGTTCGTTCTTCTATTTGTTGTAACGCTTCTGCCATGTCTTTCAGTCATTCGGCATTTCCATTGTGATCTCGTCGCTCTTCCCATATTTTACTCCAGTAGACTTTCGTTTCTGTCGGATTTGGTTGTTCTGTTTTTGTTTTTCCTCTGTTCACATTTTGCTAGAATTAGCTTTCATTAGTTTACAATATTCTGTTTTGTCTGCATTGTACAGATTTATATCTTTATCGTCTATAGTACTATTGCTTTTATTTTTTGGTCCAGTTCTTCATGTTTCTTGTTTAGCCTCTCCCTGCTAGTTACGTTTCCAATATTCCGTTCTCACCACATTGCTTTCTTCCTGTTGATCATTTTGGTTTATTATTTATGGTTGTGTAGTTAATGATTATTATTATTATTATTATTATTATTATTATTATTATTACTACGTACACCTATCATATGTATCGCTAAGTCACCTTCAGCTTAATCTAAGTAGGCAAACCAAGAAAGTGTATTCAATACAAAATTTACGTTGAAACACAATCATTAAACAAGATAAAGAAAAACTTCTTCCTTTTGCAACCTCCGTGATCGTGTAGGCCATCGGTTAAACACTGAGTGGCGCGTCATAACTTACCCTCGAACACGAACTTGACGCAGCGTATTTTCATATAATATATATATTATTTACGCCTTTTGAATAATAAGTGTCCTATTATATCAAGTAACCATCTCCTGTAAATGAAGTTTTAATGGCAAGATGAGACAAAAAATATATAAACAAAGAACACGTCACGCTTCCTCTCTGAAAAATATAATTGCTATCCTTACTCTACTCATAATTGTAAAGATATATATTGAATTACATCGCCAGTATTTGTATGAGAAAAATCCGGCACCTTTTACGCGTGGACTTGGCGAATTAGACACGCTACACTGACCAAAACCGAATTGTTTATAGAGGCATAAAAATAATTATCTCTCATCTATATTTTGGCTGACAAGTGTGTTCAATAGATTTGATTATCCGGATGGCAGCTAGCGTCATACAGAAACTGGCTGGCTAACCGTCAATATGATTTGCTTATATAAAATAAAATTGTTGGTTTATTTGTGAGATTAATGGTGGAAACGTACGGATAAGTAGTTGCGAGATATTTTATGTTTTGTCTAAGTAAAAAATGTTTATAATAAAGCATTTTTCGCGTATTATAAAGAAAGCTAAGTCTTTTTATTCGCGACATTTTAGCGTAATCATAAAAAGACAATCATATATTAGTTTTGCATTATAGTGGATGATATCCAATATTATATAGAGTAAAAGATATGCCAATGAAACAGTGTTATGCCACGTTTGGGAAAAGTCAATTCTATATATAACGTTACTCATAGATATTCATAGAATATTATAATATTAATTCCAGATTTTTTATAAGATTTAATTTTGGAATGGCCGTAAGAATAAATGTAAACTGAAGGCACCGTCAATACTCAGTATCGAACTAATGTGAGTTAAAGTACAATATAAATCTAAAATACTAGAATATTTTGCATATTTCCCAAATATTAATTTTTTTTTATATTTGTAGATATATATATATAGAGAGAGAGAGAGAGAAAGGAAGAGAGACGCATATTTTATACATGTGATTAAAATGTGTATATGCAGGTGTGTACTTTCCTATATGTACATTCGTGTGCGCATATGCACATATATATATATACGTCTGTAATTATATATAATGAATTTATATACATATATATGCGTCTCTGCATATTCCTTTTATATATTATATATATATATATATATATATATATATATAATCAGATATATATGTGTTTGTGTGTGCATTCGTTTGCACTTATTTATATAAGTATAGATTGACTCAGAAAGACATATATATGTGTGTTTGTGTGTGGGTGTGTGTGTGGGTGTACTATATCGGCAGGAACACACTATATTACATATGCATATACATATTTATCATATGTTATTTTGTTCATGCCTACATTCAATATTAGGGATATACCACAATATACAAATCGCTATGTAAATTGAGAGAGATGTGTGTGTAGGTTAACAGCTATTGTATACATATGTACTTCTCAACTTCAGATAAATATGATCTCTTTTATTAAAAATGTCTTCAAGTTTGTTTTATGTAACAATTAATGAAACGCTCTATCACTTCGTTATTCCTGGTAAGTAATTAATTTATTTTCGTTTTTAAGATATAAAAAAAAATGAATCCCTCGAGCAACAGCGAATAATATCACTTGTTAATTGGCAATTAAGAAAGAGAACATCAAGGGATCAGGAAATGATAACGTAAAATGTACATTAGAATGTGCACTCCGAGATCTCAACGTTAATTGCAACAAACGACGAAGGACATAGAAAATGGAAACAAAACAGTTGATGAAGGACACGCGTCCCAATCTCTGAGAGGTTAATTAATGAAATGACTTCAAGAACGATGTAAATTCCTTAGGGAAAAGTTAGTAAAAGTTATTATTTAATAATATATTGTTAATGAATCTGGTGGTAAAATACAAATTACAAAAATAAATGATAGAGTGTTGCCATCTATACTTGTTTTATTTACGAAAATACGGTTACTTAATTAGTAAAATAGTAATATCAATTTCCTATTAGCTGCGCACAGACACATACACACATATATAAGTACTTAATTTACTCACATAAAATTAATATACGAAAGCATAGATTTATGCGTAGAATTTACTTCAAAAATGCTCAATACGTAGGTAGAGCTAGTTAGTAATTTATAAAATATATATATGGCGATTAAGCTATATATATATATATATATATATATATATATATATATATATGTGTGTGTGTGTGTGTGTGTGTGTGTGTGTGTGTGTGTGTGTGTGATCAGACCGCTTGGCATTGCCGGTCATAAAAAACGCATAAATATTATATGTTATTCATGTAGACACTGAGCCATGTGCATGCGATTATTAGTTGTTATTGTTTGTTTTCAAACTGCTCCTTTCTTGTTAATTAAAAAAATACTTGAGCTGAGATCAAAACTAAAAAACTCATAAACAGTAATCAAGTACGACAAACATTAGGTCAGCTTGACATGATCAATAAAAAGCTATTTTGAAGCTATTTATTTTAAACATAAATAATCTCTCATATGAACTATTTACGCATGCGCATCCGTAAGACAGTTAGCAAGCAAATAAAATTCTATAACACCTACGTACCAAATTTTCAATTTTGCCACCTAATATGCCCGTGTGTTTTTTCATATGAAAACCCATTAAACATTTTACATATGTCTGAATATCATATATACAAAATTTCAATTTTGCCCCAAAATCAGCCCGTTTTTTCATATGGCACCAATTTAATATTTTCCATATATATGACTATCCTGTATATCAAATTTTTCAATTCTGTCTCTTAAGCAGACCGTTCTTTTTTTATATGAAAATCGATTAAAATAATTTCTACATATATCAATATCCTATATACCAAAATTATCAAGTCTGTATACCGTTGAACATATAGATTGAAAAGTGTCCTCATACGCGCAAAGTCTCACTTCGAAACCAAAACCAACATTTATGAAGAATTCTTGGTAAATTTTTTTATTACAAAAAATGAAAGTCCATAATTAAAAGAAAGCTGCCCTGAATTGCCTGGTCGTAAAATTCACTTAAATATTATATTTTGATGAAAGCAGACATCATATTGATTATTATATTATATTATATTGAATACAATATATAGATATGATTTTAAAATAAACTAATAAACAATAACTCGTGATCCACCATCAAGAATCGAAACCACAACCTTCCCCTTGCAGTTTATTTTTTCTTCTGCCGTTAATGCCTGAATACATCTTTTTTGCAAGGCTAAAGGTTAAAACATGAACCAATAGCAACTATGTTACGCATACATATTCGTAACGCTGTCTTCGACTTTCACTGGCAAATTTATTTATTTTTTTTAATTTTCACACTTTTTTACTGATTATCTACGGTTAAAGCTGAACATAAAGTTTCGTATAGGTTCGAATACTCGATATATGATGTTTGAAAAGTGAAGACAAAAAAAATAAAGGAGTTTGGTAATTATTTGAAAAAAAACAAACAAACAAACATACAAGCATACGTAACTATATATAGAAAGAGATGTGTGTTTACCATAAACGTTTTACTGAAATATTACGCAAGTATCAATGACGTAGAGTATCTGCATAATTTTAATTATACTTAATACTTAACTTAATATGATCATCCCATGATTAAACAAAAAACTATTTGAGAATTTATTAAAATGAATGTTTAAAATAATATGCAAATTAGCTAGATCATTTGTTAGCAAATGCATTTCCACTGTCTATATATATATATATATATATATATATATATATATATATATATATATATATATATATTTGTAGTCATCGACATACAGTCCTGTTTCGTTGTATCACAACTCATCAGTGCCGCTAGACTAGCACCTATCCCAAATCCGAGGATATAACCTAGAACCGTCGTGATGACAGTCGGCAATTCTACCCCTTGACCACGGAAGCGGTGCCCGCAACAATTCTGCCCGAATGTCTATTTAAATAAACATCCGTCCGCCACTCGTAAGGTGCTCAAACGTGTGTTTGTAAACAAACCGCGGGCTTCGCATGTTTTCAGCCAAATTAAGTAGCGAGTGAGATTATTTACCATAGTGCTCGACCCAAAGAGGTGGGCTTTATAAAATATATTTGTAGTCATCGACATACAGTCCTGTTTCGTTGTATCACAACTCATCAGTTCCGCTAGACTATATATATATATATATATATATATATATATAACAAAGTTGTATTTGCTTCTTAAATAATACATAAAAAAACTAAATTCATAGGAGTGTAAACAGATATATATGTATATACACACACACACACACACACATATATATATATATATATATATATATATATATATATATATATATATATAAGTTTAGTGGTTTAAGTAAAATTCTGAAAAATATAGACACATATATTCAAGTTAAAAATTTATTGTTTGACAAAAGAAATATATAGAAGGGGTTTTTATACAACCTGGGCAGTAAATTATCGGAAGGAGGGCTATGTCTTCCGGGGTATTATTGCCAGGTAGGCAGAATATTGGTCCAGGGGAGAAGGCATATAACAAGAATGCATGGTTGCTCTATACTGATTTTCCGTAGGGTATACAGAGCGGCTGTATTCGTTGGTGAGTTTTATATGTTTTGGTAGATGTGATCCAAAGTCTTTTAAGTTGTACAAACAGTGTATCCGATATGGTATGAATGTTCCATTCCACTGCATATATTCTCGTCGATTATGGAATTTTAGTGTTGAGTTATATATTTAAATCTAGTGTGCGATTGACCTCGAAAATCAATGGCCTAGTTGAAAAGGGGTTCATTTGATCCGATGGATTAGACGATTAGCTTCTTATGTGCGCTAATTTCCTGGTAATCTGCTGGTCAGTTTTCTTGTTGAGAAGGGATGAAGGAAGCCATTTAGATGAGGGAGCGAGGAGGATAATGTTGAGAGGGTTAGGAGAGAAGAGGGGAAGGTTAGGTTTGGTCGAACATGCATGTGCGTAATAGAATTTCTTCGGTGGGGGGAGGAGTGGTGTATTAGGTTTTGGTCAATGGGCTTATCTCTTAATTTTGGTTAAAATCAGAAATATATATTCTTGTGCGTTTTTTTTTATGGGAGTGTGTATGAGATAGGGTGTATATGCTGTGCAAGTGGGTGAGTAGGTGAGGTGGAAATGGAGACGAGTAAAGGTTTAAAGTTTAGAAATTCTTGGGGGATTACTTATTTAAGTGAGTTGGAGGTTGGGTGTTTTTAATTATGAGGTTTACTTAAAAGCAACTTGATTTGATGAGATATATTTTGTTCGTTACGCTTGTCATCGTGGTGTGATCTGGTTTAATGAAATTTATTTAAAACGTATATATTTCTGTTTAGAGGCGATCTATGGATACATAGGTTTTGCTGGTCGTTGGGTTGGAATCGATGTTGGATTGAATGTAATTAAACACTTTATAAACTTTGGTTTAATTAGCTATTTTTGTAAGTTGATGCAAATTTAGGGCTGAGTGTAAGGTTCTCTAAACGTGGTTTAATATGACTATTTATATAATTGTCTATATATGTATCATCAACACATACACTAATTCGTAGATAAAAGTATACAGACACTCATATATATATATATATATATATAAATATATATATATATAATTTTTTAAGTTTGTTTTTAAAATGTCGTAACTTTCAATGTATACCGTTTTTGTTTAACGCGTCTAGATTGTTATTTTTAAACCATTCAATTAAAAGTTAAGCTCAATGTTTTTATTTAATATGGACAGAGCATATATAGGGCAAAGAATGATTCCATAAAAACAAGTAATATTACAACAAAGCCTTAGCTAGATCAGGATA
Source organism: Euprymna scolopes (assembly GCF_053919585.1). NCBI lineage: Eukaryota > Metazoa > Mollusca > Cephalopoda > Sepiida > Sepiolidae > Euprymna > Euprymna scolopes. The sequence continues at coordinate 101,400,290 of NC_136506.1, forward strand.
TAAAGAACAAATTATATTTGTTAAGGAAACTCAAAACAATAATATAAGTACAGAAAGAACAATAAACAATGCAACAACATGTCGATGAGGAAATATAAAAAAAGGAAAAAAGAGCAGAAACAAATGAAGAAATAAAAGATACAATAAACACGACCATAATAAAACTGAAAGAGAAGTTAAAAAGAAAAATAGAAGGAAGAGTCAGACGAGGTTCTAATAAATAACAACCCGAAGGAATTTTACCACATTAAAGAAAATAATTCCCTCAAGATAGTAAACTAAGTAAGATAGTTAATAAGAACTCTGTTAAGCTATCCTACTCAACGTCTCTTAACTTAACAAATACCATAATTGGCTCAAATAACACAAAATTAAACAGAGTTTTGAAAAACAGGAATATGATAGAATATGAATCTAACAATGTAAAAGAATGTAACTGCAGGGACCCTAATGAATGTCCAATGAGCGGAAACTGTTTAACTTCAAACTTAGTATACAAATTTAAAGTTATAACAAATAATGAAACCAAAGTATATCTGGGGAGCACCGGATATCGTAATCACCTAGCATCGTTTAAAAATGAAACTGAGAAAGAAAAGAACACCAAAAATAACGAAAACGACAACAATGTAAATACAAATGAAATGAAATCAATGGTAGAAAGGAGCATAACAATAGTGACAAACACAATTACTATAACGAAAATAGAAACAGAACCAATATTAATAGCGAAAACAACAGGAAAAAACATAAACTCAACCACTTTAGCGTCATGGATTAAGCAAGCAAAGGAAAATAAAACTGAATATGAATTAAGATTGTCAATAATTGATAAGGTTGAAAATATAAACCTAGCAAATCGAAAAGATGCAACCTATGCATATTAGAATCTTACCTAATGGTTGAAGTTTACGGTTTTTTCCATGGTATCCCGATATCGAATCTCGCGAGATTTATCCACTCTGACGAGACGTAGACAACGTCACACGTATCGGTGGATAATTATATTTAAAAAAAAACATATATTCCTCTCCCTATTATGTGGTAGCTAATTGGTCACAGGGGAAAACACACATTCTTATAATTCATTTCAAAAACAATAATCGCAAAAGCAGATAACATATATGTTATTATTTACATAATATAAAAATTAAACCTTTGACTTGTTCAAAATCGATAAACTAGAAATTTACACGCCCGTTTTCGCTGAAATTTTATAAGAGTGACTGTTTCTTAACTAACTGCGAGTTTAAATATTAAAAGTAAAAAAATATTAACATATTAAAAAAAAATAACTTTTCTTCGTTTAGAACACTTTCCGATTTTCGCCGAGACGATTACTATATATATATATATATATATATATATATATATATATATATATATATATAACTACTTCATTTACTCACAAAAAATTTATATACAAAAGTGTGAATTTATGCGTAAACTTTAAATATTTACCTCAAAAGTGCTCAATACGTAGATAGAGCTAGTTAGTAAGCTATAATATATATATGTCGATTGAGCTACACTTAATATTCCGCGTTTAGTCAAATCTAAGCCTGAAGGGGCCTAGAGTGGATGAAACGCGGAATATTCAGTGTAGCTTAATCGTCATATATATTTTATAACTTACTATATATGTCGCTTAGTCTTTACTTTACATCCCTTTTTACACACCCACACACATCTTTAAAGAAGTTTTACGTTTGTGCGCTTTTCTTTCACAATTTCTTGGAGTTTAACTTCGTTTATATTTTATATTTACCCATTTTACTTATTCTGTATTTTACCCCCACTTACACACACACACACCTAAAAACAACCAGGTAACATTCTGCGTGACTATTCGGTTTTTACTTTCGGTACCGTTTTCAGCCCATACACCACGATTTGAGGACTCTAATCGATAAGTGAAAAAAAATCCTCTATTTTTTAACATTTAAATTCATTTTTAACTTTTTTTTTTTTTTTAAAACAAACTGCTCGCCAGACCGTGCGTTCTGAGTTGAAACATAATAATCAACGAACCTTAACAAAACCATCTTCGTCGTCAAAACATGATTGCCAGAGCACACACTTTTGACAGTTTTTTTTCTATATGAGAATATATTAACCTTTTTTTAAAACTTTAAATACTAAAAGTAAATAAACATATTTCAATTTTTCAAGGTAGTTTTTTTTTTATTTTTTATAATTTGCGTTTGTATTTTTTCCGTTTTCTTTTCCAGTAGTCTGCATCTGTTTCGACGCTGCTCTGCTGACACCGATAATTGCAGGTCTCGCCCGGTTCATGCTTTACGGGAATTCACGAGAATTCGGGTTAAATTATGCAAGAGTACCCAACTATTATCATATTAAACAAACTTTGGCACTCACGCAGAGTGTGATCCGGACGTAACTCAGCGTACGGCCGTCTCTCTGCCGGAACATGGCGTCAACAGCCGGAGTAAGCCAAGCGACAGCGTCGCCGTGGAATTTAAGCCGAGTGTCGCCAATGAAGAACAACGTTCAAAACAAAGAAATAAAGCATAAGTAAAAAATTGGTTCCCCACTCCCACGATAAAATTTTTCGACAAACTTAAAAGTACACTTTCTTTTTTTTTTCGCAGTTGTTTTTATATAAGAAAATATTGTTGCTTTTTCTTTATTAAAACCGTGGTACTCGATAGTGTTGTGCTTTAAACTAACAACTTATTTAAAAAAAAACAAAAGTTCATTTTTACTTTTGGTCCATCTCTACAATTTTGAACAGAGGTATGTAGCGGTTGTTTATTCTAAAAGCCGTTCTTAACATAGGGAAGATGGGGGTATTTATTCCAAAAGCCGTTTTTTATATGGAGAGGTTAGGGATGTTATTCTGAAAGCCATTCTTAACATGGGAAGATTGAGGGTGTTTATTCCTAATGCCATTCTTACCATGGGAGATTGTCGGTTTTTATTCCAAAAGCCGTTCTTAGTATTGGGAGGGTGTTTATTCACCGTCAGATATATTCGGTGGGTATCTTACACTGTTTTGTATAGTTTTTTTTTCGTTTTTTACTTATTTTCCCAAACTTAACATATTAAAGAGAGTCCACGACTATTTGTCTGTTTCAAATACATCGATAAACAGTGGGTGCTTTTCCGAGCTGATTAACACTTTCACATTAAATAAAAACACTAACAAATTATCGACATGTAGAAACGTAACTTACATTACCTTTGCTTTCATTTATTTGTTTTTGGACAATTTTTCGAACCTGTGTAGAGTAACCCCCTCACTAAAATAGTAATGGAAAAGTAACATTTTTTATTACAAAAAACACAAAAAAATAAAATCACTCGATTAACCGTTTCAACATTGTAGCAACGGTCGGCTCTATCCAAGGACTGCTTGATGGAAACCCCTAAGGATCCAGGCCAGATTCTGCAAAAGAACCCTTTTTTATTTTCATTTTCATATTTAAAAAAAAAAAATACTTTTGGAATGGGTGGTTGTACTAAGAAGATAAGAAACATGCATTTTCTTTTCCTTTTCTTAGATGTTTCCATTACACCAACGCGTGGTAGGGTTCAACTAGTGTTTACACACACACACACACACACACACACACACACACACACACACACATATATATATATATAAATATAAATCTTGAAGTAATTTTTTTTTTCAAAACAGTTTTAAACCTGTAAGACAAGTATATAAAATGGTAATTATTCGACGAATATTACAAATAAAACAAGAAATATATTGAGTTTTGTAAAAATCTTCTTATGAGAGGACAGAGATTCGCATATATACAACACATTTTTCATTTTAAAGCATTAGAAGAAAACGTAATATGAAGTTTATTATATTTGCATAAAACGTCAATTTAACAATATATATATATGTATATATATATATATAATATAAATTGAGGCGCAATTATTCTCCTCTGGACCAAAATAAAGTAGGTTCAAAACAACAGATGTGACATACACATTTCTCATGTCTAGCGTATTAGTATCTATCTTACGTAACTTTATAACGACGTTTCTTACACATCCTGGAGGTTAAATAAAATATCAGATTACATGCGAGGAGCGAGAGCATCAATAACGCATTAACCTACAGAGGAAGTCGTCCCAATTTTAACACTCTATCCCTTAAGTTCTATCACCGCCACCAATAAACACCGCAGATTCTTATACAAAGGGTACGGTTACTGTGGTTTCACCCTCATAAATTCATAGCACAGCCATTAGTTTCCTGTCCGCTGATTCGAAAAGACATAACTTCTCTGAAAACCTGCTAGCTACTCTAATTGACTTACACCAGAACGAACCCTTATTCCAGAATATAATGGTATACACGAAAACGCAAGATCAAGAAGCTATCCAACAGATACACGTTTATTTAGCTGCTGAGAATTAATTTCTTCCTTCTCTTTCCCTAAATATATGTTTTCCAGAGAAAGGCAGAGAGAAAACGAAAGAGAGAGAGAGAGAAGACACAGAGCTTTATTTTTTTTTCACATTCTATCTCAGTATCGAACCGACCGAAACATAGATAGATAGATAGATAGATAGATAGATAAAGCGATTACTTAGCCGTTCGGAATTAGGTGCTTCTCTCTCTCTCTCTCTCAATCTCTCTCTCTCTCTTTCGAAATATGTTATCCGAGAGAGAGAGAGAGAGAGAGAGAGAGAGAGAGAGAGAACGAGAGAGATACAGAAAGACAGAGGGAGAAAGACAGCCACAGAACAAAAGCGACAGACTTTGATGAACGTAAACAGAACGTTTTCACAAGTAAACAAATGCTTAATACACGTTAAGAGTTTTTGATAAAAATACATTCTTTTATTTTAAAAATAGAAGTTTTAGGCGCCCAGAGTCGCATGGCCATACAATACCCTTAAACATGGCATTTTAATATTTGCCGATTGAGTATGCATCTTTATAGAATTAATTCTCTATTGAATATTATATATTACTAGCAATAATTTTCCCAGTGGACTAATACGCGAACAAAAACTTAAAAAAAATAAAATAAAAATAACAATTGTAATGCCATTCACAAAATCCGTCAGTTAATATTTGGGCTAACCGATCTTTAAAAAAAGTGTTTCATGTCTTATGAATAAAAAAGAAGTATTTTTTCTTTCATTGACAAAAGAAAAGGCTTTCTTCTCTTATGTATAAAAATAATATATTTTTTCAGAGGAATACTTTACGTTACATCGCCCATCTTCTCAAAACATATCTAGGAATTCTGCCAGAAATATAAAATACTTTTGTGTTAAATTTGTAAAAGATACGCTCAATTCTTTCGGAACGTATGAGAACGGAACTCACATAGAGAAAATGGCTTTTATATAATTGATAGATGTATAGATAGGTAGGTAGATAGATGGATATATAGGTAGATATATATATATATATAGATAGATAGATAGATATATTTATGTGTTAATCTACCGTCTTTCTGTAAACATATACATCAGTGTCGTTATGAGTGATGCAGACTCAGATGTTACTGGAAATATAAATATGTAAACGTTGATATTAAGTTTGCAATAAATCAAAGGGATGAAAATATAAGAGGGTAGGGTTAATTCGGTATGCATCCGAGATAGAAGAAAAAGCAATATGCCTAAGGAGATAACACTTTACGCTACATTTAGTTACATTGTGTATGCCTGGTGAGAATTACAGACTAACCTCTCAGTGCCTATTTCCCCGCTTGAATGCTCTCCAGAAAGAAAACTAAATTACCTGGAATCTCATGTCCGTCGATGTATTTTATGTAGTTAATTGTGTGTATTTTACATTAAAAAAATTGAACTGTGATAAACAATAATATATTGAATACTATATAGCATTTTTTCCGTTGAATCGTGGTATCCCCATATTTAATTTGAAAACTACCCAGAATGTGTAAAGAGCGCCTGAAGTGTGCAGATTACTTCGCCCGAAATATTATAAGACTTGTACTCCAAAAAATATTGTACAAATAATTTTCAAATATTATCTAAAATAAAATGTCAAAATTATAAAAAACAAATAATATTAAGCCTTCTCTTTAGAATAAAGGAGCAATCAAAGCATGGGGATATCTAAATGCACTTATTTAGAGCAAACATTAAACTTATATTTTTAATTCAATAACTTTCCTTTTTAAGTCCGCAATCCGGCCGTTTTACTTCTACTTCCCGAAACATATATCATAATTAGTTATCCTGAAAGAAGTCAAGATGAGCCTAAGGCGGCATTCATTGGCCATACACCATTACAATCGATAACTTATTTATGCGTAGCTCTAAGTGTTTTCTGTGTGAAATTAATAATTCGTTTTATTCAGGTAATTTGATCGATGTCGACTTGGCTAATTTGCTATCTTGCCAAGCCGTCAAAGCAATTGGCGCGAATTCTACTCGCGATACACCAACAAGTGTTTTCTCGCATGTTTCCTGTCTGTCAAAAACGGATTTTTAGGAACAAATAATCTATAGATTATTACGTGAAAATAATGTTTAGACGTTACTTTAAGCGATGATCTGTTTGGGCTATTTAATTTAGAAAGCGCAGATATAACCATTGTGAAAAAAAAAACTAATATGTGAATCAGAGGTAAAGGAACCCTAAACTTATTTTTTACATAAAGTAATAAATACGTTAATAAATACATGAATTAATAAATAAAACATATTATCGCATTGCTAAAAATTATGATTATGAAACATATTGCTTTATGGTATAGTTATTGATTTCCTAATTTTTTCATGAAAATAGAATATTTTTTTAATCTGGCTCTGGGTCGGTTACTCTTCTCATTCAGCAACAAGTAAAACTGGGAGAAACATTACCCTCAACCTGTAGTCTAAATTGAGATTTATCTAATTATATTATTTAAATAAATATATAAGCTTTACTAATTCCATGTGGCATATTTTAATAGTATTTCCGAGTTGACATTACTCATGATTTATTTTTATTATTAAACAGATTTTTGGATTTTTAATTATTTTGAGATAGCGTGGGTACTATATATTAATTAAATAATGAATTATTTTTACACCCACGGGTATAAGTGGTTCACGGTTAAACGGTTACCAAAGGAAAGAGATTTGAAGTAAAGAGATTTAAACCCAGTCAGAATGTAATTCTTGGTTTCGTAAGCTAACATTTTCCGCCTAAGGAACCAGCATTTAATACACTATTTAGGGGGAAAAAATTATGTGCACGTATACCAAGCCTGCGAGAATACATAGTTGCAGACTATTTACATTCATAAAGTAGCAATCGAATAAAAGCTGGAAAGTTACATGCTCGCTAGATTTACCTGATTTTTATATTAGTTTAATATGGCTTAATTTTAATATATTAAAAATGGACTCTCATTACTATACGATTATAGCTATACCATTATATTTATGAAATGCTCCCTATCTTAGGGTGAGCATGTTGAGAAGTGACACGTACATTGCCATAAGCGTTTGAAGCGATGCTCTTTGCGTAAAAACATTGAGCTTAGGTATTTGGACGACGTCAAAACATTGTTAATTAACTACCCGCACAACCGCAATGGAATAGCGGAACAGTAGGAAACTCCAATCCTGACTTGAGGTAGTTGCTTGTCTTTCCACACTGATGAGCTGCGAAACAGTGCCATATGTTGATGATATATATATATATATATATATATATATATATATATATATATATATATACGAGCAAACAGTTAATAAAACATGTGAAAAATACTTTGAAATGAGTTAAAAACATATTTAATCTGAAAAGAAAATACGAGATGTGTGGATAGTCCTTAATCCGCGGAGTTTCGAAAATTATATATATATATATATATATATATATATATATATATATAGATAGATAGATAGATAGATAGATAGATAGATAGATAGATAGATATAATGTTCTGTTTATTATTTCAGTTATTTCAGAGATGAGCGTTTGCTTATTTTACAAAGCATACCAGATAAATATATATGTTTATCGAAGGAAACGCAAGTGAAGTTTTGCAACATATTAGACAAAAAGAAAAAACAAATTAAATCAACTAACATAATTGTTTTTCATGTTTGCGGACTGTTGTTGATATGGTAATTTACAAAATAAACTGTTCTTTTTCTCTACAAAATCCAGATTCCCACCGGTCTGCACCTATAATTCTTATTATTAGAGTTTTATTTTCTCCTCTTGTTTTCGAAGTTTCACTATTCAGATCATAATTCTAACATTAAAATATCCAATTTTTTCGCCAATGTTTTTATTCTTTTGCCAGCAGGTATATCAACCCTCTACATGGTTACTTGCCAAAACATGTTCGTCGCTTGTTCATTTACGGATAACTCGCTTGTACACCTTCGGAAAATACTCGGTTCATTTTATGCAACCGTTTTAAAGCCAGAGGGACATGTCGGATACACAGATTTCGAAACCGAATACAACAACACAAAAATTGATTTAATGTGTCATGATTTCGTGAACATTTTCGCCAAATTCGATATTTTTCTTTCCTTTACTTTATTAAAAACTTTGAATTTTGTATTGATTTACTTTCGATTTTCACAATCTAATATGTGTTTCTAGGCAGAATAAAATTGATGTACAAGCCGTTACCAGTTTATTTTAATTAAATCTCTGTACGAGACGTGTGCATTATTATTATTACGACTTACATAGAATACCCACAGAAGTCATAATCAGAAATTACGCCATGAAACCGTATGTAACATTCCTGAAGTTCACCTGACAGCAGGCCCCAACCTGCATCAACAGGCTTCCGTTGTTTAAATAACCTAATAACAATAATTGGTTACTTTCTGAAAGCAAATGTTGGATTTAACAATGATTTAGTAGAGAAAAAATCCCTTTCCAAAAATCACAGTCCTTTTCGCACACATTCAGGCGCAGTCTTGTTAGTCGTTTCTCACCTTAGCCTTTTTGTTTTCCGTAATCATTATTGACTATTTAGTGTTGTTCCAGTGGGTGCCGTCACTACAATCCATTATTTTTTCGTAAGTTGAATTAACTTATGATTATACAGAGATAGTTATCGTTTGGTTGTTTCGCTCCTCCATCTTTTCTTTTACATTTGTTGATTTTTTTCACTTAACGTGTTTAGCTCATGTATATTTGTCTCCGCATTCAAGTGTTTTTCCACTTAACGTGTTTAGCTCATGTGTATTTGTCCCCGCATTTAAGTTTTTCTTTCCCCCACTTAACGTGTTTAGCTCATGTGTATTTGTCCCCGCATTCAAGTGTTTTCCACTTAACGTGTTTAGTTCATTTGTATTTGTCCCCGCAGTTTTTCCCCACTTAACGTGTTTAGCTCATATGTATTGTCCCCGCATTTAAGTTTTTTTCCCCACTTAACGTGTTTAGTTCATTTCTATTTGTCTCCACATTTGAGTTTTTTTTTCTACTTAACGTGTTTAGCTCGTGTATTTGGCTTCGCATTGAAGTTTTTTTTTTCACTTAACGTGTTTAGCTCAGGAGTATTTGTCTCCACATTTAAGTTTTTCCCCACTTAACGTGTTTAGCTCATGTGTAATTGTCTCCGCATTTAAATGTATTTTTTCAGTAATATATAACACCTTTTGTCGGATTTAACCGAATAAAAGGGGGAGGGGGTGTTTCTGCAACTAGAGGGGTTAAAACAGACCTCGACGTAGACGGAAAAAACAATAAAATTCTTACCTTGCGTGGTGAACCTTTCGCGCCTTTTCTTGGTCCACAGGAGTTGCAAGGAATTACCTCGTTGCTTACAACGACAGATCGTCTTATAACAGTAACTATGAAACGGGCTGCTGGACTAAAACAAGTCGATTCTGTACAAATGTTAAGTCCGATCCACGTGAGTGGACAACAAACAAACATTATTATAAAAGCAGTCGACCAAGTACTTTCAAACCATTTGCTTGAACGAGTGCCACCCAGAATTGCATTGCTTCACCCCTCCACATCGAGTTCCGGTAAGTAAAAATTACCACAGTTTTCATTATTCTTATCCGTTATCTATTGTCCGAAATCCTGCGTAATCATATTTGTCTCATTTATTTTGAAGTCTTCAGAACTGTTCCTAAGGCTTCTATGATTATTATTGTTTTCTTGACATTCTCCGTCTTCCATACGACTTTTAGCTCTCTTACCAGTAACCCGTATTTGCTTAGCGTCTTTGTCACCTTGCGCCAAAATCTACGATATCGGAATATTTTTTCCTTCGAGTTGACTACTATAACATACGGTATTCTTTATGTTTGGCTAGTGTATTTCGTTTGTTTTTATAGGTTTATTTGCCTGTGTTCATTCATGTCTGACGGGATTTTGGGATTTTGGGATTTTCGTTTTCAGGTACACTTATCGGCTTCTATTTGTAAAGCTGCAACTGTTTGCATAGTTTTCAATGTAATACATTCTTCACATGTTCTTATATTTTAAGGTGTCATGTTTGTCGCATTCATTATAATGCATTTTTTTCATTTTTTCATTCACTGTTTTCTTGTAGCTTATTGTTCTCTGCTCGGAGATACTTTTTTTTAATCGCGTTAATTTGTGCACCTGTTTTTCAGTGAATTAGATTGTTTGTTTTGTTGTCCATTACACATACATACATACATACATACATATATATGCATATATGTATATATACATACATATATGTGTGTGTATGTGTTTGTGTGAGTATGCGTGTGTGTGTCGCATGAACGTTTTCCATATTTACATCTTACGTTATTTTTAAGTTTTGTGACTACAAATCATAAAACCTTTTGCAGCGACTAGCAAATACATAGAAATGTGAAAATGTTTAACGTGACTTTTTGATTATTTCGCAAACAATGTTTTTCTCTGATGAGAAGAAATGAAATTCTTTGAAATTCCGTGGATTAAGGAGCAGCCGGCTTTAGAGTATTCTGCTGAATAATAAAAATATTTTGTAAAATTTCACATATTTACAGGCGAGTATTTTCAAACTGACAAAATTATTTTTTATTTATTCCAGATTTTCCAAATATTTGTTAATTTGAATTTAGTTTGGTTTGGAAATGTATTATGATAAAACTGGCATCCAAACTAGGTATGCAAAATGAAACTCATGCGATCAGAATACTAAGAAAAATAAATGACGAACGAAAAATGTCACGAAATAATCGTTTCAACCTACCACTCTGGTCGACAGTTTAAGAAATATATATATCTATATTTTACATAAGTCACACACACACATACACACACACACGAACAAACACACACACACACACATATATATATATATAAATTTCTCCATATATATTTATAAATATATATATATATATATATATATATATATATATATATATATATATATATATATATACTAGCTGTACCCCGCCACGCGTTGCTGTGGCTCAAATTGGCACAATGGAAAAAGTTCCAAAATGAGAAAAAGCATGTTTCTTATAGGTTAAATTTTCCATTTTGCATGGGTACACAGTTTTTGTGGTTCCATTTTCTTAGCTGATATAGAGATTTTCCGGTTTGGTGACTCTTGAATACGTAATATAAATGGTCCATGTGAAAAACCAGTCAGTGTGTAACTGTAAGGCCCACAATTATAAAGATTGTTCCCTGTGCTTTGTTGATGGTTATTGCGAATGAAAATAAAATTGGAAAGTGCAATTTCCTAAAGTGTAATGATGTATCCGGTGGAATCATAGGAATGCATGGAATGAAGATATGTGAAATGTCCTGTTAAGATTGTTGTTTCTATGATAATGTTTGTTAATTTTGTTATACTGCAAGCTATGTGGCATTGCAAAGCTTGGATTGGCTTATATTTCACAACATGATATTTAGTACACCAAATTTCAGTTGCAATACATGCGGTGGCATCCCTGGCAAATATAGCTGTTGGATAATTAACCACTTTATCTGCTTTCACAACAGTGTCGATAGATTTGTATTTTACTACCTCACTTGGAATTTTACATTGAATAATAGCGTACAGTTCATGGGCATCTTTGTATTGACCTGCAAGAATAGCTCATCCACTCAGTCAAATGGAATTCTTATAATTTGAATATCTGCAAAAACCTTTTAAACTAACTATTCTTTTGATAAACTAACATTACAGAAATTACAGAAGTTAAAAGTCAAAGAATTTTGCCCTTAACTCTGATCAGCTGGCATTTTGTCGTACCCAATTTCCCACAAGTGATGTAAAAGTGTTTGTGCGGATCGAACAGTCGGCAACTGGCCATGCATATTTTGAGTTAAAGTTAATGTCTTCCCCTCGAATAAAAAAAGTAGAGTATTTGAGGCAAGCATTTATTTCATCTGCTGGTGTTGATTGAAGAATAATAGGTAACATTTGTCTGAAATCTCGTGCAAGTAATATCACTGCATTCCCAAATGGTCTGACATTGTGACGCAAATCTTGCAAGGATCGACCAAGAGCCTCAAGTGATTTTTTGCGTACCATTGTGCATTCATCCTAAACAATAAGTTTGCATTTCTGCAATATTTTCCCCCATATTGGATGTTTTGGAGATGTCGAACATGAGATTTTTGACAACTTGAATGTTTTAAAGTAGAATAAATAATTCCTCTCCTTGGCAGCAAGGTCGCAAGTATTCCTCATGGAGCAAGGGCTAAGGCTATGTCATTTTCTTACCAAATGGCTGTCAAAATCAATTTAATTAGAAAGGTTTTACCAGTTACTTCTGGTGCTGTTCAATGTAGCAGTAATTTCCAAATAACTTCTATTCTCACAGTCAGTAAATTAGGTGACTAAAATAGGATTTATCCATGTTTTGACAATGCCTTATTCACTGTAATTAATTTAGGAGACTAAAATTGGATGAGGGATAGGACATGGACAGATAGAGAGGAAGATATATAGATAGGAAAGAGGAAGTGAGAGGAAAATAGAGAAAGAGAAGGAGATAAAGAGATAAAGGGATTGATAGATAAACATAGAGAGGGTGAGAGTTAGAAACAGAGAGGGATGAGACAGAGGAAAGGAGAGAGATAGAGGGAGTTAGAGAAAGGGCTCAAAGAGAGATGGAGAGGGTGATATAGAGAGAAAGATAGATTGAGAGAGGGAAAGGGAGAGATCGACAGAGAGAGATATTAAGAGAGGAAGAGAGAGGGGAGAAAAACTGAAGGTGAACTACACTTCACCGTTTGTTTCCTCGTTCAGTAGAGAGAAATCTTTCGAGGCTGAGGCAATTTTAATGTTTTTTTATTATCCAGAGAACCCCTTTCTTGGAGGGGGGATAGATTTTCCTCACATTAGAAACCGATCGGGTTATCTGTACTTTCACTTAACAAATTAATAAAAGAAAAACATATTGTAAAATTTGAATTTAACATGAAAATACTATTTTCAAAAATAGCACGATAACATAAGTGCATAAGTGCCACTTTAGGTACTCCTTGGGTGTTGAGTTCCATGGCGACCAGCATAATTATTTAATGGTCGCAACCTTAGCCCCCCCCCTAGACGCATGCGCACGTAACATTTTTTTATTTACTGACGTTGGCTAAGTAACTAAACGATTTATTGTTAATTTCGTAACCCTTAAACGCATGCCGGAAGATTTAAATTGGTTCATTATTGTTGTAATGAAAAAAAAAATCATTCAACACAAAACCAAAAACATATTAATGATAAATGATTTATAATTCTATTCATTAAAATTTACTAATGTAAAAAAAAAGTAAAAAAAAAAGTTACTAAAAAATAGTTGCTTATCTGCGCATAAAAAACTTTTTTTTTTGTTTTTTTTTTTTGGATTAGGTCCACCTTGGAATCAACCCCCCCCCGCCAACCTCCTCATCTTAAGAACAGCTTCCGGAATAAACACCACTTTTGTAGGGGGGGCTAATAAACACCATTTGGGGGAATATTTTAGAAAAAAAGTCGATAAAAGTCGTCATTTAAAAAGAAATTTAAAATCAAATATTTGTAAAAGTGAGAAATTATTAATAAATGTTTAGTAACATTTTTCGGTGCTAATGCAGAGAGAGATCCGCGCTATTTTTTAAATCGTTTTTTTTTTTGTATTCCAACCAATCTTATATCGAAAAACAAAAAAACAAAACAAAAAGCAAGCGACAAACTTTTTTTTTGGCCTTATATAATAAAGAAAAAATGTGTAAATTAACAAATTTGGAAGATAAATAAATGAATTGGGTTTTTGTATTACTTACTAAACAGAAAATGAAATCTTTCGTCAATTCGTCGCTGTGAAATGAATCGAACCGGAAGTTCAGTTTTATCAACAGAACAGATTCACACCACGGTTATAAATATATATATTTATTTTATTTAATATTTTAATAATTCACGAGGTAAATTTATTTTAATGACATAAAAATATGCCTCGACTCTAAAGATGGGTTGTCTGAAAATTTCAAATAAATTGTTAACGTAGAAATATGGTTTTATTCGTTTGGAACGAACCAAATTTACATTTTTATATACATAGATATATATACGCGAGGTACCTTCTGTAAGTTTTAGACGTTTTTTATAGAGGTATTTTAAATTGGCAAAATATGTTACTGCTATACACCTTGTGGGATCGATTGACAATTTCAGGTTAAAACTTAGAGAAAAGGGTTGTAAGTTCTTATGACACAATGGGGTACTTATGATAGAGAGGGTGACGCATTTCTTAAGATGGGAAGACACATTTCTTAAGATAGAGAGGCACATTACTTTACGATGGAGTTTTACACAAAGTTCATTATAAATGAGAGTGAGAATATTAAGATGAACGACACAAAGTTCATGTTAATTATTATTTCACATTACATTCAATTTGGAAGAAAGACGACAACGAAGACGGCAGTTACAAAATACTTAACGCTATAAAAGGAATTGGAACACACCCTACGCAATCTTCACTGTCACAGGGGGTGAATTTCGGAAAATACCATCTGGACTTGAGAATTCTTTAGACGAACAATATGCAACAAAATTATTTTTTTAAACTTTGACTCAATGCCAAGGAAACATATAGAATTCTAAATACTGTCTTGGGCCATTTTTCACGAATCTAGGATAGCAGTTATGGGTGATGAAAAGTGTGGAAAGAGTTAGTAAGTAAGTACACGAAAATAAATTGAACAATTTAATGTCGGTGTAGGAACTGTACACACATTTATTCGAAAGGAACTGAAAAAACGGGAAATTTTTAATCGATCCCACAAGGTGTATAGCAATAACATATTTTGCCAATTTAAAATACCTCTATGAAAAACGTCTAAAACTTACGGAAGGTACCTCGCGTATATATATATATATATATATATATATATATATATATATATATATATATATATATATGTATGTATATATATATGTATATATATATATATATGCATACATATATGTGTGTGTTCCTGTGTGTGTGTTCGTGTGTGTGTGTGTCTGACTTATATCAAATATGTAAAAGAATTCTTTATATCTCGGTCAGCGACATTTACGACCCATCAATACGGAGCTATAACATTTTTGTGTTGGTCAATCCTAAAGGTAAACCTGTGCGTTAATGAGCAAATTATCAGTGAATCTTTCACTTCTGCGCCTGCAATATCGAATAATATTGATTGGCTCTGCACTTGATAATCTGCCGTCTTGCTAAGGACATTCTATTGATTTATCCTTATCGGATATGTTTGTAGATCCTTTCTGTGCCATCGTAATTAGCCGGCTAATGCAGATAAGAGTTTAAAACTGCTGAGATATCATCGAGCCAGAATAGCACAGAAGGTCGATTTCCACATAGGCGCTTGATGAAAGGGCTGGTGCCAAAACAAAGTTGGTGTATAGCGACGATTACTAAATAATCATTATCAGTTGACGGTCATATAAGGATTAGTTTGTATTCTTACGCGTAGAATATTGCAATCATAAAACAAGAACACAATAAAAGAATACAATAGTCAGCTTCTTCATTTAATTAACAACATCATAACTTGGGAAATAGTGAGAGCAAGCACATTTAGAATAATAATTCTCATATCAGTATTTATGAGATTTGTATGGTATATATATATGTGTATATATATATATATATATGTATATATATATGTATGTATATATATATATATATATATATATATATATATATATATATATATATATATATATATATATATATATTAGTTTTGAGATGATTAATCGGAACTGATATCCGGAATGGAGAAATCGGAAATTTTGTGAACATCGGAAACAGTATCGGAGTCGGCAGGATTTGCGCCTCATTTTCGATTCCAAAACGATTCTTTTATTTTTTTTCCGTAAATTTAAAGAAAAAAAAAACATGTTCTTTTTTTTTATATAGCAGAAGAATATTTATTTATAACATGAAAGTAAGGGACACTCCACCAGGATTTCTAGGTCCAATTTAAGTATTTTATTGGTAAATTATGCCAAACAAAGTACATAATAAATAGTTCATTTACTTTTATTGTCTTAAGAAGCCCTTTGAAATGCCCACACTTATTTTAGCACCTAAGTGATAAAAGTCAGTTTGTTACCTCTCAGAGTTCACAGTTAAATTAAAAGCGATAAACCGTACCTGACAAGTTCTATTTTTAATTTTTCTGGCGCCGACCTGGTCTAGAGTTGCCTGGTGTTGTCATCTTTGAAATGATCCTATTTTTTTTTTTAGTTTTATTGCATTTATTTATTTTTCGACAAGTATGTATACGTTTATTGCATTTATTATTTCTTTGTTTACTTTCCCACAAGTGAAAATTATTAAACACTTCATGTTTTGATCCAAATTTGGGAGGAAATACGTAACATATTAACGTTAGATATTTATTAAATTTAAAATAAAAGGAATTATATGTACATTTTCAATCATCCCCTCAGTGAGATTCTACTTTTTAGGCGATTGTGTAGGACACACAGAAAATAAAAATAAATAATTATTGTAGAATTTAGAGTTGGTTGAGTTGCATATGTAAATTTAACGTAAAATGGCCACCTTTTTCTGGGTTATTCTAACTTTTAGGGTAGTTAACCGCACTTTTTTACCACTACACTAGCAGTGTCAGAAATTTCGTGAAAATAGTGAATAATTCCACCCCATCTTTCCAAGCTTATAACTCCTCGAAAAATGTAATTCAAGCCCTAATTTTTTTTTCAATTAAAGGAGTAAGGACCAAGGTTTTATTTAAAAAAAAAAACAAAACAAAACAATGTGTTTTTTTTTTTTTTAAAAGGTTTTAAACTTCGGACTTTACAGGTAAATTTCTAAAAAACTGATTTTTTTTTTGTTTTAAATTTGAATATATTATTTATTGACCTTTTCTCTTCAATTTGTGATATATAAACCTATTAAACATAAATTAATTATTTACTTTTTAATAGACATTTCAAAATGAGAGGCGTAAATTATTCGACCCCCTATCTTTCTAAGCTTATAACTCCTCGAAAAATGTAATTCAAGCCCTAATTTTTTTTCAATTAAAGGAGCAAGGACCAAGGTTTCATTAAAAAAAAAAAAAAAGACAAAAAGAAAAATGTGTTCTTATAAAATAAGGTTTTAAACTTCGGACTTTACAGGTAAATTTCTAAAAAACTGATTTTTTTTTTTTGTTTTAAATTTGAATATATTATTTATTGACCTTTTCTCTTCAATTTGTGATATATAAACCTATTAAACATAAATTAATTATTTACTTTTTAATAGACATTTCAAAATGGGGGGGGCGTGAAAATGGGGGGGGCGTGAAAATGGGGGGGCGTGAATTTAAAAAAAACGTTTGTCTAAAATATTATATTCGGTTTATTGGAAAGAACATAAAATTTCACATTGACCCTGAAAATATCGTAAAAATAGAATCAATAGAAAAATTTTGATAGATTTTTAAAATTTAAAAATTTAAAAATATTGAGTTTAAAAATTGAAAAATATTGAGTTCGGAAAATTCATTACTGTTTTAAAAAAAAAATAAAATATTTTTATTACTTTTAAAACAACTGTAATAGTTTATTTTGGAAGTATAATCCATAAAGAAAATAAATAACCCACTTTTAACAAGGAAATTACGAGATTTTTATATTGTATTCGCAGTTTCGTGTTAGGGGTGGTCAAAATTCCTACAAAAATTCTGATACTGCTACCACTACACTTAAGCCTTGCCGACTATGTCATAACCACTCGTAATCGTTTATTTTCGCATTACCGCCTAAACTTCGGGTTACTACTAGAAAAATATGACACATCGCAATGACATATTGCATACTAAAATGTTGATAAGGAACATTAATGTGACAAAGATTGTAAAACAAACAAAATTGGACACCTCTGGTCCGAAAGAGCGATCATTGTCCGTTAACTTTATATGCAAAACCGACTTTTTGTTATTTGTTTCTTTATTTTTTTAAGATTGTTTACACGTAATCACCTGAAAAAAAAAATAACCACGTTTTAATTCTCTGGTGGATTTATATAGGTTGCCGAATTCTAATGATAACTTTATTTCCTTCCCATCAACATGTTACAATCGCAAATTGGCGGAAAAGAAAACAAGGCGATAATTTAATTTTTGTTTTATTTAGTGTGGACCATTATCCTCATCGTCTCCTAGTTGTTTCACGACGTTTTCGCCCAACTATTCATCTGGCCTCCGTCAGGTGGTAACCGCGACGGCATAGGATGACCAGAGAAATAGTTGGCTGAAACGTCGTGAAACAACTAAGAAAAAAATGAGGGTAATGCTCCGCAAGAAAATAAAATTAATAAATAATACTCATCCCAATATTGAATTTCATAAAATAATATATATACCATTCGGTACGGACCCGACTCTGGAAGATCAGATAATAAATACACATGAATTTATAAGACCAACAAATTCAACCTTGATCGCCCTTTGGGGCCCGTGACACTGTTGATAGAGACGTTGAATCTCTATGGTTCCAGGTGAGAATTGTCTGAAGATAGCGGTTTCAATCCTACCCAAGTCGGTCAAAAACTTACTTGGCCAAAACGTGGTGAGACGACAACAATTACCGAAGGCATTACTTGCAGAGAATGCAGTCAGGAGATTCAAAGTTCCTATCCCGTCGCAGTTACCAGCTGACGAAGGCCAGATGGACAGTTGGCTGAAACGTCATGAAAAAAAAACTAAGGAAAGATTAGGATAATGGTCCGCAAGAAATAGAATTTATAAAAAAATACTCATCGCAATAATAAATTCTAATTAATTTGTTTTAAAGATTTCAAAGTAATCACTGAAAATAATTATCATAAATAATTTGGATGTTGGCTAATAGTAACTTAATATCTTATTATACACATTTGCTATTATTATTATTATTATTATTATTATTATTATTATTATTATATTATTATTATTATTATTATTATTATTATTATTATTATTATTTTACTCACTAGGAGTAGTCACAAAATCCATCATTAAAGATTGCTCTTTCGGAATAACTTGTGGTGTTCCCTGGAGTACGAGGTGACAACAAGTCTCCCCAGATTTCCAGTATTCTCCAGTTCTTTCGAAAAATCTTTGTAAAAGAATCTGTGGTATCGCAATAGCATCTTACCATTTATTTTTCGTTGGTGGAGACCATTGGTTACAGATTGGTATGCATGTTTCAGTGGAATCCCACTTCGATGATAACATCACATCGAACAAAAACAAAGGCCATATTTAAACGGGAGTCAAATTAAATTTTTATTAGATATTTGGGTGTGATTTATGATGTCTGGGTGAAAGTGGAGTGTATACTTGTGAAAAGTGAGTGTGACGTTTTGGGAGGGAGGTGTGGTGGAAGGAAAATATTAGAGGTGAGAAAGGAGGAGGGAAGCAAGAATTCGTGTGGTAAACCTGTCGCAGGGGTATTCTTGCAAGTTGGCGGTTATTTATTGGCCTAAGCTCTCGCTTTGATGTGAAGTATATTAGATATTTTATCATTGTTACTTCCCTATCAGAGGTTTTTATACTTGTTTTTTTTTTTAGATTGCGACTTCGTTTTTCCTATTGACAAGTTTTATTACTTTTATTTATTCCAATTATTTATTTATTATTGTTGTTGCTTTAATCAATTCCTCGTTTCACATCCGTACATTTGTTTTTAGATTTTAACTTCTTCCTTTATTTGTTTAGTTATAAAATATATGTTTATATTGGTAAAATTAACAGGTAGATTGATAGATATGTCGTCTTATTTATATGAATTGAATTAATGTGGTAAATAGGTAATTATATTTTCCCCTCTTCTGCAGTGTCTGTCGTAATTATCGTGGCAAGGGTGTTTATATCTACATATATAACTTTAATAGATCGAGTGTAAAAACGATGTCCCAGTCACAAACGATTTAAACTACCATTCATGGAAGTCTTTCTCATTCGCATAAAGACACCGACCACGAATGTGAGAGTTAGGGAACGCTTTTAAGTTTTTTTAAATATTTTAATCGACTTTCCCTAGCAAACTCATCTAACGCAGTTTTCAATTCATCATTTGGCCGACAACGACACAAATATTGCGGATATGGCAAATTTATTTTTACCCTCGAACAGACGGTCGAATATTTTCCCGCCAAATCAAAAAAAAAAAAAAGGATCGCAAACAGGTATTATTCTTGGTGTTTAATAAAACAGGCACGCACACACACACATATGAATTTTTACGCTAAATACACGCACATATTATTGTTTATTTACAACTTCACACCCTAACTGTAAATATTTGTTGTATTTAAGCGAACAATTTTATATATTGATCGAACCAATTGTACAACAATTGTGTTAATAAAACTCAATTTCTTTAAAAACAATAAAAAAATATATATCCATATAAAACTATTCATCGTTCTTATATCGCACTATTGAGCTATCTAGATGACACTTTATTATATATATATATATATAATATTTTTGCAATAAAATATATTTATAATATATATATACGTATATATATATATGTATATATATATATATATACGTATATATATAAGTGTGTATATATTGAGTTTACCATTATTTGTTTTTAATTTACATATCGGCTAAATGTTTCCAATAAAATATATCTAACAAGTCTTTGTTTTTTCTTTTCCAGGTAAGTCTTTCCTGTTGATATGCCGTAGTGCAAGGTATTGTTACTTTTCTTTCTTCGCATTCCGTTATATACTAATTGTCTCTCTAGAACCTTTACGCGTGTTGACAGTTTTAGCAGCTAAATTATCTCCTAAGGAGACTTTCAAGCATTGGTAAATCTCCTATTTGGCTTCAAGTCAAGTAAATATATTTTGCTTCCGTATTTTCTGCTAATGCCTTTATCTTTTCGAGGTAATGATCACATTTTTCTCTCTATGCATATATCCAAGGAATATTCCTTTGTCTGCCAGTAAAGTAAAGTTTCTATCTACATTACATGGGCGCTGACCAGATTAACTCGATAATTTTTGTAGCAGAGCAACTAATCTTTGCTACCTTTCAAATCTACTGAGTATATGTTTTCGTAATCTTATGAACAGTGTAATATTGACGTTTGACGCAGAGGAGAAAATATTTACACTAACGATTAAAAAAGTTT
The DNA here is from genome assembly GCF_053919585.1 of Euprymna scolopes. Taxonomy (NCBI): domain Eukaryota; kingdom Metazoa; phylum Mollusca; class Cephalopoda; order Sepiida; family Sepiolidae; genus Euprymna; species Euprymna scolopes. The sequence goes on from NC_136506.1 coordinate 101,421,844, forward strand.
TGTTTCTAATGCACAGCAGGATTATGCCGCATTGTCTATAACATTGTGCTCATGGGAAGGTAATTATATAGGAATTATTGATTACAAAACCTAGAAAAGGATATTATAATATGATACAAAGCGACGATATACAAACACAATTGTCTATATGGTCATTTTAGCGCAACTTGATATTAAATATAACATTAATCGTAAAAAGGTTCGAAAGTTTTCGCAATTATATTGTCTAAGTATTTTACTTAATATTGTCGTGTAGGATATGTTAACGAGGACGAGATATATTACGGAGCACACAGAGACCCAATTACATTTATAATAGACAAGCCGTGGTGTCGGCGCTGCCCGGGTGTTTAGATGTGTGTTTTGAACATAAAAATCAATGAATATATAAAAATGTGATAGTTGGTAGGCAGGCTCGAACCCGTAGCCTGAAGGAAGAAAAAGAACGAGAAAAAAAGGACATGACGTCGCTGAGGGTAGTCAATGGAATAGAAGGGATGAAGTTTAAAAATGTCAGCGAAAAAGCGACCCCTCCTTGGAGAAAAGTGTCCAGTTGACAGTGAAGGAATTAATGTTTTAGCCAATCTTTCGATATTTGTCGTCCGAAAGGTCGGCTTCAAAACGATACCGATCTGAAAAACTTCTCGCCTCTGTTGACAGTTTAAGCCAGATATACAAACACGTTAGAATTATATAATAGAAGGCTGAGAGAAACGTGAAGAGACGATGTTTGTATGGAGAATTCATTTCAACGCTGTTAGGAGATAAATTATGGATGATAGATATAATGTCAACACTTTGGAAGGAGTTTCATGTAACGTTCATTATACAAGATAGTGAAAATAAAACAGATTATTTTGCCGACAAAGGAAAACAAAGGTTTGCATAATGATATGAAGATATTTATTTCCAGCTGGTTATGAGAATGATGAGAGTCCCATGCCATGTAAGATTTCTACAGTTTGTCTTCACTCTGCTTCGGTTTCGAAAGGGGCCTAGGTTAACTGCTCACCCTTAACTGCCAAACTCTAGTCTAATCTCACCATATATCTTAAAATTAGGCACCGCCAAAACTGGGGGGGGCAGGTCAGTACGTTTTGACGGACCGTCTTTTTAAAAATCTACCAAAAATCAGGTAATTATCCGATCAATACGAAATTTTCAGCGATTATTAGGAGAAGAATGAACTTTATAACAGTGTACTTACTTTTCATGAACGATATTTTTATATATATTTTTTTTTGCTTACAAACCCCCCCTTGTTTTGAAGTGGGAACAAATATGCTTAAAATAATCATCTGAAACTGAAATCAACATATTGTTTTGTTGTAAGGGACAGAATTATAGATTCAAAAAAAAAAAAAAAAAATTGTTTGCATACCTTATTTTGACGTCTGAATATCAGAACTTCGATTGTGTTTAATTATCCCGCTTTTGAGTTTTGAAGTGTGAAATTCGGTGAATATGTTAAGTAAAATAATTAATTTAAGTTAAGCAAAACAAAAAAAATTTTTTTTTAATATTTATACGAAAAAAGCTATTTTAAAATTTTTGATAAATAAATTAACAATTTTTTTTTTAGCGAGCCGAATAATGCATGACCATTATTAAACAGGGCATGCTTTGAATAATCGATACCAAAAAAAAATTCGATAAATATTGTGCCCTTTGTGTTAAAAATAGCATCATTTTTTTCGATCCCGTTTGTAAACGTTTGCCGCCTTTCGACTACGGTGGACCAAACGCGCTGAAATATTTTTTTTATTCTGCTTTAAATTGCCCCCCCCCCCATTTTGGGGAGCCTGGCCCCCACACACATACACATTAAAAACCAAACGCATACAAATGGTCACCCATCTGGTACTGGCCAGCCTCAGCTTAATAATACATTGAAATTTTCGTCACTGAAAAATAAGTTTTTTTTGGCCTGTTTGGTCTTCCATAGTTTGCTTTTTATCAAACGAAATCGTAAACAGAGTCGATCTGAACTCTACGTCAACGCGAAATATCTGGTTACCTATATGAATAAGTGGAATTATTTGAAATTCAGGTACTTATATTATAATGTTTTTGCATATTCTCTTAGAAAATCATCCTAAATCTTAGTTAGACAATATATAAATTAATCAATTATTTCAAAAACCCTTTTTTTTTAATATTTAAGTACGTTTTTTGTGCAAGACAAAAAATGTCAATTGTTAACTTTTTGGGAAAATTTAACATTTAAAATTGAATTAAAAATAGTAGAAAAAGTTTTACATTATTCTGTTTTCTATATGATAAAATTCAGGGTTTTATCTTTCTGGAAAAAAAGTTACTCAGAAATAATGGATTTTAATAAATGTAATTTCGTTTTAAAAAACAACAACAACTTGATTTTGCGGCCATTTTTGGCGGTGCCTACTTAAAATTATATTTCTTCGTGACATCAGAACGCGGCCAAACGTTGCTGGTTTGCACGTTGAACATTGTATCTGCATACAACACTTATTCTGGCAACACAAAAGCATTCCTTAGTTTTATGGTTTATTTTTCCTCTGACCTTACATTGTTTTTCTTTCTGTTTCTAACTACACTGCATAATTCCCTACATACTTGAGATCGCATCTAAATAGCAATATGCATTCATTTAAACTTTGAATTAATACGTCCGATTCCAGTATTTTCTTTTGATACATATCATTTTCGATCTTACCTACATCGTTTCTCTTAATACAGCAATATACTGCAATACTATCCCTACCTGAATTATTAAAAATAGACGGAAAACATCATTTCCAATATTAACATCTCTGCCTTTACTAGATATAAAAGGCCACAAATATAAGCACAATTAAAGAAAACTATTTTCCTTTACTAAAACAAGACATATCGCAACTTTTATGTGAGTACATACTATACGGATCCATGTTAAACAGGGTGCTCTCTGGAGTAGAGCTATGAGATTTTTTTCACAAATGGTTTAAACATGTAACAGTTATTACATGCGGTGAAGCAGGATGCAGGAAAGGAATTCCAAAACATAGAATCTGATGGACGATACTGTTAGTGTATTAGACTTTTCAGCATTTAGGATCTCAACAATGAACAGGTTGCAGTTATTGCTTGTCGGGATACGGGAGAGCATGCCCGCCGAGAGAGATACATAGATATAGAGAGATGGAGAGAGATAGAGAGAAAGAGAGAAAAAGAAAAGGATAGCGTTGACTTCTCACTTACAGCGCATCAAAGCCGGCACAACATAGTTTGCATATTATCCGATATCATTATTTGATTCAACAGAAATGATCAATTTACGGAAACTAGGTAACACATCTAAGTAAAAAAAGAGTCTTGGGATATTCATCATCTTGCCACTTGAGGGACTTGGAAAGAAACTTGACATTGACCAAAAAAAATAGAACCTTTTTTTTTTGTGGCCTAATACGTTTAAGCAGTCTTTATAAATAATAGGAAAGAAGAAATTTTGACAACAAAAGTTAACATTTTAGCGTAGGGGATAACTTTTCTATATAAACTTAACGTAAAATGAGTACCCACCGTTTGGCAACAAAGCGTGCAACTAGACATGTAATCTCTAGCATTTTTTTCAAGTTTGGCGAGCGAGGGGGGGGCAAAATATGGCAAATACAAAAATGGTGGTGGGAGGGGCGGTAATTACATTTGAAACATAAAATAACTTAAAATTTAATTAATTTTTATGAAACCTAATCATCAGCAAAACTTCTTTCTTAGAACTGCACGCCAGTGGAACTCTCTGCCGCTTGCCTGTTTCCCACCTGGCTACAACTTGGACGTCTTCAAGTCCAACATAAACAAACTCCTGACAAACCGCCCCTTAAGTAAGACACTCTATCAAAACCCCCAATACTAATGATTACTACAGTACTATCTCATTGATTACTGTACACGCAATAGCCCTTATCCCTGAGTGGCCTTCAGGCCTTGATAAGTGGTGACCTCCATGTAAAAAAAAAGTAACAATTCTGTACTTTAACCTAACAATTTTATAAACAGAACGAACCCCAAAATATGACAAATTCAATTTGGGTGGGAGAATTACATTAGAAATATAAAATGACGAAAAATGTCATTTAATTGTTTTTGGAATTACTTTTTGGTAGATCTTTCTTTTTCTTTTTTTTTATGCGATCGCACGGGCATTCACTGCTATTTTATTGAAACAAAAGATGTAATGATTTATTTTTAATTATCTTTTCTTTGGGAGGGGGTGTTTCCAGTGCTCAATATCCGGAGAATAGTTTCTTCTCTTTGTAGCCTTTCTGCCGAAATATCTGGTGGAGAGGGTATCACATACTTCTTTTTTGGTCGATTATATTTACATGGTTTCATCCGTTCTTTAATTTTTGTTGTGGTGGTATCCACGTTGCCCATGATGAAAATGATTAGTATACCGGTGTGTTTCAAACAGAACTTCATGTCAAGCCAGGCAACGCTGGGCACCCATGCAATATATATATAAGTGAACATATATGTGTGTATTTTCTCTGTAGTTACAGAAGACTATTACAGAAAGGCATTACTTTACATATTCACACGTTTTAATATATACATATGCGCATAATCTTATAAACAGCACATTGGGGCGTAACTGGGGGAACACAGAAATCCCGCTAGTATATATATATATATACATATATATATATATATATATATATATATATATATATATATATATATATATATATATATAGTGTTATAATGGAATAATTCCAGGAGGAAATCCGGGTATGAGAGCTCAATGTGGTAAACAGAGCAATAACATAAAAATATAACACGGATTTATATCGATAATTATGTAATTTCCGTGTTATATTTATATATATATATATATATATATATATACATATATATATATATATATGTGTATATATATGTATATATATCTAGAGAGAGAGAGCATATATATAGAGAGAGAGAACATATATATGATATATATATACACACACAGAGGAGAGAGAGCATATATATATATATATATATATATATATATATATATATATATATATACAGAGAGAGGGAGAGAGAGAAAGAGAGAAAGGGAATGAGACTGATAGAAGAAATAAATCCTGTAAGGTTCGCTAAGCCGCTTTGAAACTGAAAAATAAGCAATAATCTCCGTACATATTTTTTCAGGGTAACTTGTTTGAGAGGCGTATCGTAGCGTGTTTGAGGTGTTAGCGTAAGGTACTCGGTATTGAATTTTCTGTTTATGATCGGTTATTATGTTTTTATTTTGTATTTTTTAACTTGTAATTCTTATAGAAAGTACCGGCAGATCAACAAATTTTTGCGCATTCTTTCATGTATTGAGAATTAGATTCCAGAATAATCGAAGTATCAGTTTTCAGCTCTCAGCCAATAAAAATAGGTGGAATTTGAGAAGGAAGACTTTCTGGGGGGGGGTTAACCAGGAAGTGGAAAGATTATTTTATGTCTGTGAGTTTATGGTCTATGTTGCAAGCACAATATCTGTAAAATGTGTATATTTCCTCCCGGTCGTCACTAGGGGCGAAAGGAGGTCTTCATATTTAGACGGGAAATAGGCAGTACTGCCTGTAAAAGTGAAGCGATTATGATGGTGTTTCTCTAATGATGGATGGTAGAAGTTGTTTTTGCGACTAAATGTGCCCTCAATATAGTTCTTAAGTTACATAAGATAGTGTCTATTTGTCTAGATATAGTAAATGTATATGTGACATGTGTTGTTGCAAATCTAGGATACCTTCGTCCAGAAGCGAAATTTCAGCAATAAAAATATTATTTATTCGGATAAATCAAGGATTCCAAAGATTTTATTAAACTATATATTATAAGGTTGTCTCAACATTACAATTCGGCGGTTTCTTTCACATCGAAAGCAGTTGGTTTAATTGTTACATCTATTCCTTCTAATCAACGGTAATCTAGCAACAAACGAATTACTGGTGTGCAACGTTAACAGAGAAGCCCTCTCTCTACAGGGTTGTATATAATATACATTAAAATAAAACTCTATTTTTACAGGGAATTTCTAATTGATCCTAGGTGACCTCCATGTAATCGTCCTGTTATCTTTTCCTACGAAATGCATATTGTTTGAGGATATGGTGTTAGCTAACGGCTTTGATCAGGCTTCTGTTTCAACACATCCAATAATATCGCTTAATATAGCAGTCAATTGTTAACTACATTTAAGAAAATTAACTGTTTTATCCTTTGGCAATACGGTTTTAGGAAAGTCTGTATAATTATGACTAATTGTTACACATTTCTCCGTGTTTATTATTCCAGTTTATGTACGATTCCTTTATATATTTTTAAAAGCAGATTAAACGTTGCAGATCAATATACTATAAAGTTGCATCCTATATATATATATATATATATATATATATATATATATATATATATATATATATATTTATCGTATCTCCGTCTGTTTGTTTGTTGGTTTGTTCACAATTTGATTAATATATACAAACCGTTTCTTAGTTTAATCTTTCATGTATTTCTATATATAGTATTTTTATTGACAAATATACAGTTAGGAGATCACCGCATTTGCATATTTCATTAGGAAAAATCGATTGTACGAAATAGCGGTATCGAATTTAATATTTTTAGCAAGATAATTGTTATTTAATATATTTCAAACAACAATTAAATTGATAATGTAGTTAATTTAATTCATTTGGAATTATTATTTCCAACATGGACTTTTTTAGAGTTATTTGCCCCTGGACATTTCTAAACTTAAAAAAAAAAACTCTCGCAAAATAAAAGTGCTTGGTAATCTCAATATGTTTCTTGCTGGTAAAATAATTCCGCGTAGAAAGAAAAATGTTTTTCTTTTATTATTGTTTTAAATATTTAAACAAAAAAATCACTCACGAAAAAAATTGAAATTACTTCATTTTTTTGTTTTTATTATTCTTTAAACGTCCATTCGGAAATAGGTAACTTTTTACGATGTGACACAGCGTCGTTTAACACCAAAAATATACAGATCTACTATCCTGTATAAATTTTTAAAAAATACCTGTTTTACGTTAATCTCATCGATTATAAACTTAACTTTCTAATTAAAAAAAGGTATTTTTTTACGACGTAACCCAGCATTGTTTAACCGTTAAACTATAAAGATACACATTTTTTAGCCTAATACGTTTACACTGCATTTAAAATTAATATAAAAGAAGAAATTTTGAAAAAATAGAGTGGGGACATGTTTTGTATAAATTAAGCGTAAAATAAGCATCAACTTTTTGACACCAAGTATTCACCCAGACATATCAACACAAGCTTGTTCCTCCGTTTGGCGATTCAAGGGAGGGGGGGGGGCAAAACATGACGAATACAATTTGTTTTTTTTTGTAATTGGGGCGGAAATTACATTTGAAACATATAACATAGATAAATTTAATTACTGTACTTTCAACTAATAATTTCATAAAATAAACAAACCTAAAATATTATAAATTCATTTTGTTTTGGTTGGGGGCCATTGCATTAGAAACATAAAAGGAGTTTTCTTAGAACAGTGACTCAAACAGTTCCAAGGTTATTTCTGTGTTTTCGTTTGTGTTCCGGGTTCGAGCCTGCCTACTTAACGGATTTTTTATTTAAAAAATTTTTTTTTGTGATCGCACGGGCATTAGCGTGTGTGTTTTTTTTTTAAACAGAAATTGTAATTATTTATTTTTAATTATTTATTTGAGGATGTCTTTACAGTGTTCAATATAGGGAGAATAGTGTCTTCTCTTTGTATCACTTCCGCCAAAATATCTGGTGTTAAGGGTACAGCGACTTCTTCCTTTTGGGGGCGATTACATTTACATGTTTTATATATAAAGGAAAGACAAAGCTATATAGGGTAGAATATATATATATGTACATATATATATATATATATATATATATATATATATATATATATATATATATGTAGGGGAAAAGAAACATAATTACCTAATAGCTTTAATTAGATATAAAAGGTTCCTTCCTCGCATAGTTTTGATATGGGGTTCTTATTTAAGAGAAATTTGCAATCATTATTCTCTTAAATGTTTATTTCTTGACCGCGTGTTTCTTAATGACGCAGTGATGAATTTAATTTTCTTTCTGCTACTGCGTTTATAAGGGTATAAATTGGTCTCGTCGATTAAATAACTCTAGCGAATATAATGGCGTTTCCACACAGTGGTTTCCACAAACAATCGACATTAAAGAGTATTTCATAATCGGATTGTTTATTTCAATGAAGCAATTACATTTTTTAAATGAAAAAAAAAAACCAACAGAAAACAAAAAGGTTGACATTTAATTACAATTAACACTGGCATTTTATTACACAAAGCATTTAAAAATTTTAAAACAGAGTGCTGGGCCATCCTCTGTTAAGTGATATTATTATTGGAAATAATTTTGGCCATAATCATTGGACTCTGTCCCACCGGTAAAGATCTTGACAGCATAATTACCAGAACTGTCGACAATATAAAGAATGGTTGAAGAATCAATTAACCAAAGGCAAACTGATAATCATCCCAGCCAGATAAGCCGCCATTACATTTAGAAAGAGTTCAGTCTCTTTAAGGCAAAGTCAATATTTTGTTCAAGATATTCTCAAAGACTGAATTTTGCTTACTTATTTATTTATTTGTGAATATAAATATTTCTAGCACTCGTATTTTACATCATAATTACACGTGTGAAAGCTATTATTGTTGCCCAAGAAACTATGACCTGATTTGATTTTTGTTTGGGGAAAATCGGTTTTCATTTTTTGTTTAAGACGATCCAATTGCTTGTCAGTTGTACACAAATCCCAATACCGATAAGAGTATTCGATCATGTTTGAAAGTGTTGCAATGTTCAACGAGCGATATCGAAGATGCCACGCTATACAACTCATGCTCTCTTTCAATTCATGCTATCAAAACAGAACCATTAGTTGTACTGTCAAAATGAAAATTCGGAAGTTCAGCGTTTTGGGCCAGAACTAAACGAAGTTGCAGCCCGCGGTTATAGTCGTTAGCGTGGATTCAAGTTATAGCCGTATTATGCCACCCCACATCTTCGACATCAGCTTTAAAGTCAACACCCAAGTTTACCTGGATGTGCTGAAGTGTTGGCTTATACCGTAGCCTAATCACGGTAGACTCTTGGTGTGGCAGCAGGACTCGGCACAAATCCACATGTCTAAATAGACACAGGCTTGACTTCCGAAGTAATACTTAGACTTTGTACCCGTCTCTCACTCGTCCCCTACCGCCTACCCCAACCTGAAACGTTTTTCATACGTCAAAGATCCACCAACATGACCACACACAACACCAAAGCCAGTCTAATCGCCGCAATCAGCCGAGTATTCGCAGAGCTCTCGCCCGAGTTTGTAAAAAAAAGCATGCTTACAGTTTCGGACAGGTATCGAGGCGTTATGTAGGCTGATTGCGGCGACTTTGAATAAATGTAATCCCGACTACATAAGCAAAGTATCTGAATCGATTTTTTTTTTCAATAAAAGTTTTAAAATAATGATATATTGTTGTTTTCTTACGGTCGATATGTTTATCGTTCCACCTGTGTGGTTTGAATTCCGAAAGGAAACAGCATATTTGTCTTTTAATTGATTCATACAAAATGTTGACTTTGAGTGGAATTATATTATTTTTCTATTTCCCGCGTTTAAATTCTCTATAAACAGTTACATAAACTACGTACGATAGATTTAGAATTGTTTTTTTTAATTATTTCATTAAGAAAAAAAAATGTGTCCTTGACAATCAATTAAAAGTTATTCAATAAAATATGCTTTCCAAATAGTAATTAAATTACTTGTGCTTAGCTCGATTTATTAATATGACTTAAACGGTGGTATAAGTTTACAATAATCATTGTTTATATATGTATATATAAAGAGAAAAAAATGTAAAAAGCTGGTCGACGAAAGAATACCATTAAACAATATATATTTTTTCTAATTTTATCATACAACATGTGAACGCATGTGCTATACCCTTCTCTCATCAGCTGTCAACCAGAGTGATAACAAAGTTTCGATGGCTCAAGACAGGACTGCCACGGGCAGCTATAAGAATTTAGCCGCCAAGCAGGGAATTAATGAAAAATGTTTTGCTATATGTAATAATTGTCGTTCATAAAAACGGTTCTAATATTAAGTTACTTCATGCAGATAGTACACAAATTCAAACAGAAAAAAAACTGTTGATGCAGAAAGTTATACTTAGTAAAAATGATCGAAAATTAGAAATAAGAAATTCATGAGAAACAAAACCAATAATTACGAATAAGAAATGAGATCAAAATGGCGAAAAACCTGAAAATATTACGAATTGGTGAGAATTGTATAAGCACGGTTTTGAAACCTTGTATAGTGATGGAGCAAGTTCTAGCCTTGTCATCATTGAATAATTCATATACAGAAGCAGTGTATTAAGCTTGAGTAAACATTCGTATAGTCAATGTAGTGGCGACTCACTTTTTCAGATGTGATATAAGCATATATATTCAAAAGTTATAAGAAAGATACTTTCAAATCATTTTTGTACAAAGGAGACACCATCATCAAATCCCAAGGGGCACTTGAAGATAAAAGTTTATAAGTGTACGATATTCAATAGGACAAAATCCTAGTAGTAGTTTGGTAGCGTATATTACTTAAGGGGATGGCTCATCATTAAATTGTTTCCGTTTAAATTAAAGACGATCATAGCGTAATCAGCTGGAAAGCAGGCAACCCAAAGAGTTCCACAGGCGGTCATTTCAAGGGAAGAAACTTTGTTCGTGGAATCTACGTTTAGGTTTAAATACATTTAAAGAGTGAGGGAAATGTTCTATATTAGTTTCATCTAGACCAGTGTTTTACGTGAAAGCTCCCTGAGGGTAAACCATACATTAAATCTCAGACTAGCATGAAATCAACGATAGAGAAGAAACAGGTTTGCAACGTTTCTTCTGTACGAACCAGGTTGCAGGAAAAGAAAAATGTACGATATTCAATAGGCTACAACGTCTATTATGAACCTTATAAAAGAAGGTCAAGATACATCTACCAGAAATTACCTTGTCATTTCTTGTATAAAAATTGTTTACTACAAACAACTGTGACGTAGTTGAACAATAAACAATCATTAAGAAAATAGGAAACTTGGATAAATTTACAGATTGAATACGCGATACATTTTTTCGTTCAATCAAGTAAATCGATAATTTCCACGAACGAACGCGTTATAAAATGAGTTAGTTAAGTTAGGATTGGAATTAATTCAAACGGAAATCAATCTGAATAATTTAAGCACTTTGGCTTAAAAGCCAAAATTTAGCCTCTTCTAATGCGAGGAACGATTAAAAGTAAATATTTAAAAACTGAAATAGCGATCAGTGAAACAAACATTGATTTTTAAGATTATCAGATCCAGCATTGCGTGTATCAACATCACCGATGATATCAACCATGCACGAATAGTGAGGTAGGCAGACCTATATATATATATATATATATATATATATATATATATATATATATATATATATATATATATATATATTATAATTATATATATGTATGTATATATATATGTATATATGTATGTATATATATGTATGTATATGTATATGTATGTATATGTATATATATGTATGTATATGTATGTATATATATGTGTGTATATTTGTGTGTGTATATGTGTATTGGTGTTGAGAGGGCTCCCGTAAGCCGTGGTGAAGGCAACCTTTCTAGGAGAAGAAAATCTCTGATTTAAAAAAAAAAACATAAAGCGGAAGAACATTACCCGCATTAAGCTGGTCTGCAGTTTACTTTATTGCTGGCTACCTTGTTCTTGCTTGTTGCTGGATCTCAACATTTTGAACCGAGAGAGAGACTTAGCTGTCGTACAAAGCTAAGACTCTGTAACATCATCTTTTTATAGATACTCCCTCAGGCATTTGGGCTCATGGATTTTAAATGTCTGAGGGAGTGACACTCGTCTGACAAGACGTTGCAATCATCATATATGTATATATATATATATGTATGTATATACATATGTATATATATGTATGTATATATATGTATGTAAATATATGTATGTAAATATATGTATGTATATATATGTATGTATATATGTATGTGTATATGTATGTATATATATGTGTATATATGTATGTATGTGTATATATATGTATATTTATGCATACATATGTATGTATATATGTATGTATATATATGTTTATATACGTATGTATATATATACGTATGTATGAATACATATGTATGCATATATATGTATGTATATATACGTATATATATGTATGTATATATACGTATGTATATATATGTATGTATATGTATATGTATATATATGTATGTATATATATATGTATATATATGTATAAATATATATGTGCGTGTATATATATGTATGCATGCATATATATGCATGTATATATATGTATGTGTATATGTATGTATGCATATATATATGTATATATATGTATACATATATATGTATATGTATGTATATATATGTATGTATGTATATATATGTATATATATATTTATGTTTATATATTTATGTATATATATATATATATATATATATATATATATATATATATATATATATATATATATATATATATATTTGAACGGCTGAACAGATTTTCTTTAAAATTTACAGAAGTTTACGGTATAAGTCTGGGAGTAATTGTACTTAAGTTTTGTCTCGCAATCTATAATTACCGTTAAACGATAATCGCATCAGTTATTTCAATTTATTTATCACGGATAAAGCCATATTTCCCATATCGTGGCTTAGCAATAATGATAAAATAACGGGTCCTGAAAATTCTTCTGTTAGTAAATTGATTGCCTGTGCTTTTTTTTGTTTTGTTTGGCACGGCGTGGTCTATAGGTTCAAACACAGCACGTAAATTTCTTTGTTATTATTAACGGCAAAGGATTTTATAAGTCTAAACAAATTACGTGTTTTTTTTTTGTTATTTTTTTGTTTTTTTTTGCATTACGTTCTCTGTAGGTTCTAAGCCCGCACGTAAATTTCTTAATTTTTTTTTTTTTCGTTAAATGCAAAGAAATTTATATAAAATAATTTTATAAAGGCACAGAAGGTTCTTTAGTCTGCAATGTGGAATAACATATATTTCGGACTAAGTTATTGTATAGAGGCCTGTGGAACTTCATTTCACGGATTTCGATGACAATAAAAATATAGCAGTGTAAAATATTTGTGGATCATCATTCAATTCCAATCAATGTCGGGTCTGCCTGCTAATATATATATATATATGTATGTGGATGACTATAGTGCTCCTCACCTTGAGTTGAGCATATTGAGAAGTGAAACACGAATTACCATTAGCATATAAGCGACGCTCTTTGTGTAAACAAATCGAGCGGAGGTATTTCGAACGATATCAAAACATCGTTAAACTCACTACTCGTTCAAGCAGCCGCCAATAGCGTAATGGTTAGGAGCCTTGACTGCCGTACAAACGGTCGGGTTTCAATCCTGGCTTGAGGTAGTTGCCTCTCTAGCCGCACTGATGAGCTGTGAAACAGCGAAACAGTACTGTATGTGGATGACTATAGTGCTCCTCACCTTGAGTTGAGCATATTGAGAAGTGAAACACGAATTACCATTAGCATATAAGCGACGCTCTTTGTGTAAACAAATCGAGCGGAGGTATTTCGAACGATATCAAAACATCGTTAAACTCACTACTCGTTCAAGCAGCCGCCAATAGCGTAATGGTTAGGAGCCTTGACTGCCGTACAAACGGTCGGGTTTCAATCCTGGCTTGAGGTAGTTGCCTGTCTAGCCGCACTGATGAGCTGTGAAACAGCGAAACAGTACTGTATGTGGATGACTATAGTGCTCCTCACCTTGAGTTGAGCATATTGAGAAGTGAAACACGAATTACCATTAGCATATAAGCGACGCTCTTTGTGTAAACAAATCGAGCGGAGGTATTTCGAACGATATCAAAACATCGTTAAACTCACTACTCGTTCAAGCAGCCGCCAATAGCGTAATGGTTAGGAGCCTTGACTGCCGTACAAACGGTCGGGTTTCAATCCTGGCTTGAGGTAGTTGCCTGTCTAGCCGCACTGATGAGCTGTGAAACAGCGAAACAGTACTGTATGTGGATGACTATATATATATATATATATATATTTATATATATATTTATATATATATATATTTATATATATATATATATATATTATTTTCATTGTTTTTACATGAGCAGGAAGTGGTTACTACACATTTATGAGCATGTTTTCTGTCAGCTAGTTATCCTTAATTAGATAGCTATTTAGGCAATACACCTCAAAGTAAACAATGAACATATCAGGTCTTCCTCGTCACATGGAGTTAATGGTATGAGCCTCCCTTAGATGTGAATAATAAGATTTGGTTGTATTTAAAAATAAACAAATGGGAGCGGATTTGAGCATGTGTTTGATATGAGAATAAATGCGAAAGAGCTAGAAGAGTTTGAATACTAGAAGAAAGGTATTTGTATGCGGGTTTGATGGTCACCCTAAATCTTAAACATATAAGTGTGTACATGTTCAAACAGTAGGGGAATGTATATTTTTCATATTTATGGTAAAAATAGAATAGGCTGCCTCGTATATGATTGTTGTAACAATATAGATTACACGAATGTATGGATGTCCGAATGTTGTTTATGTATATGTTATATGTGTATGTATGTGTGTGTATGCATATATGTATAAGTATATATATGCAGGTATGTGTGTAGGTGTGTGTGTTTATATATATATATATATATATATATATATATATATATATATATATATATATATACACCCGTCTGGAGTGTAGTAGCATACTATTGCATATACAAAGCTGTTACCACGCTACAGAAGTAAAGAAAAATGCTATTATTTGTCTCTGTATGTCTGGAATGTGTGTGTGGGTGTATATATGCGCGGGTGTAGCAAAGTGTAGGCATTTATAAGGATATTGATATATGTATATAGGTACATGTGGGGTGTAGATAACTTTCGTGTTTTATATTTATTCATATTTTGTTTGTTTTAATTTTATTTTATTTTTATTTATTTTTATTTAATTCTATTTATTTTTTGTTTTGTTTTACTTACCTTAATGTAATTTTAACTTTATTCCTGCGTAGTTTAGAGTTATTGTCTAGTTTCAGTACGTGTGTTGGGAATAAAATAAAAGCTTACAGGATAGATTCGCTTTTGAATATACGTATTAATGTGAGTGTGTGTGTGTGGCGGTGTCTGTGTGTGTGTGTGTTGTATGTGTGTTGCATGTATGTGTGGGTGGATGTAGATTAAATGGTACCGGTCAGTACTTAGTTGACCATAGCTAAAGTGCTTTACTAACAGACTCCAAGACAAGAAAACTAAATTCTCAAGTACCTTATACCATAAAAACCAAAAGTTAGGTTGGATGGGGAAAGGGAAATGAAAAAGATGTGTATTATCTTCAAAGACCTCACTCATCCTCTTACCGTTTTTTATGTCTCCCACCCAAGTTGCATTCTAACTTGATAAACGAAATAGGAAAATGTATTTGGTGGAAATATCACTTTCGACGGTAATTATTGGCCTGAATACGTAATCCCCCAACGTGGGTGATTACAGAAATATGCGTGCACATATGTAGCCATTAATGTTTGTATACATAAAATTAATATACCTGCTCTGTTCACTCATTGAGCACTATTTTGGTAGACACGTGTTGTTTCATTGGATGTACTTCTAGGAAACTAAACTCTACTGGCTATATATATATATATATATATATATATATATATATATGCATTTATATATATATATATATGTATATATTTACAAAGTGGCCACCACTTATAAAGTCGCGGAAGCAACTCAGAGGGTTGGGTTATTGCATGTGCAGTAGGTTAGTGTTGAGATTTGATAAAGTGGCTTTATTAAGGGGGCGGATCATCAGGAATTTGTTTCTATTGTACTTGAAGGCATCCAGGTTGTAGTAAGGCTGGAAGCAGGCAGACGGAACAGGTGCACCTCTAAGAAAGAAGCTTTGTTCATGGAATCTAGGTTTTGGTTGTTGCACTGATAAAGAGAGGGGAAACTTTTTGACAGTGGTTTCAAGAAGACGGCGCTTCTCGTGCAACATTGTGCAGGGGAAACAGAGATTGGAGCTCAGACGTGCACTTGCTATGGAAGTAACGATAATACAAAGAAAGGCTCGCAACGAGAGACTTGCAGGTAAGAGAAAAGGGCATCCCCTACAAAGCGGTGATGCCTACTTTGTACTCTGTCTAGGCAGGATAGGCTGTTTTTAGCAGCTCCTGCCCAGGTGTGTCAACCGTAACCCATCTTGGACGTACTTGGCTTTTATATAGAAAGAGAATTGCATCAGCAGTGAGATATCTTCTGGGGCGGTAGAAGGATCCTACCATTTTTCCAGCGACCTTGGCAATAGACTATATATATATATATATATATATATATATATATATATATATATATATATATATATATATATATATATGTTTTAAGAAAAATAAAAAAAACGAATGAAATTATTAAAAATCAACGTTTCGTCCTTATTTCAGAGGACATCTTCAGGATAATTGAAATAAAAATGTAAGAAAAGAAAAAGTCATAGATCGTGCGAAAAAGACAGTTTTTGAATCCTACCCATGTCGGGAAAGACAAATATGTGTGCGTATGGGAAGGTTGGGTTGTTCGATGTCTATATATACACTTTTAAAAATGCGTTAAAATAAATATGTACATTTTTTTTTATTATTTCTTCTGCAAACCTACTCATTTTCCTGAAACATTCAAGGAAAAACGGCTAGCCAGGATCCGCCCTGATACCTTGCTCTTTGATTATTATTTTCCCTATGCTAGGGGTTAAATGGTAGAAACCTTTTCTTTGCATAATAGTATTAGTATTCAATATTAGTGCTGATTCTAAAAGTCTTCTTTTAGCTCTATCTATCACGTATTTAACAATTTTCGCTTGATCTAAATTAAATGAGTGATCGTGTTCTGCACAATGGCAAAAGAGTGCATTTAGGGCGTTACCATTCCTTATATCTCTTCTGTGCTCGTTAAGTCTTAATTTCAATTTTCGTTGTGTTTCACCTATGTACGCTTGTTGACAGTTGTTACATGGGATGGAATATATACCGGCATCGAATGTGAGGGTTTCGGGAGAGTGTTTGGTAGTTTTTAATGGCTGTTTTATGGTTGAGGAAGTTGTTTGTATCAGGTGAAAACCAAGTCTATTAAGAGTGTCACAGATTTTTGTATTTTTTGGTGTGGGTGGGAATGAAAAGATGTCTGTTTAATAGTGAGGTATCTGTTTTATTTTTCTGTGTGTTTATGTTATAGTGTATTTTCGTAGCTTTTTTCTTTGCGTAAGAAATGAAATAGGATGGATACTGTAGTTTTCTTAAAACATTTGTAATATATTGAAATTCATCATTAAGATATTGGGGACTACATATTCTAAAGGCATACAAGAAAAAACAATAATCATGCCCGTCTTTATTTTATCATTGTGGTGCGAGTAGTAATGAATATAGTCGTTTTTGTGTGTGGTCTTTCTATGTACTTTGAAACTCAGATCGGTTTCTGATCTGATAAGGAGTATGTCTAGAAAAGCTAGGGAGTGGTCTTGTTCGGATTCATGTGTAAATTTTATAGATGGTTCCACTGAATTTAATTTATTTCTAATTTGTTCTATTTGTGTGTTTTTAGGGAGAAAAATAAGAATGTCATCTATATATCTAAAATATGGTGAGTTTTTAGGAATCTGTGTTTAAAAGTCTTGGTTTCTAAGAATTCTAAGAATAAGCAGGCTAGTACACCACTAAGGGGGTTACCCATAGGGAGTCCAAATTTATGTCTGTAGTAAGAATTGTTAAATTGAAAGTAGGTTCTATCAGTGATGAGTTTTATGATTTGTATTAGTGTATCTGAGGAAAAAGGTAGGTCGGCTTTAATTTTGATTAAGTGCTTGTGGAGTAGATTAAGGCATTTTTTGATTGGAATATTGGTGTAGAGGGAAATTATGTCTAAACTATGCATGGTTTTATTTTGTATGCCCATATTTTTTATTCTATTTAGGAGGTCACCAGAGTTTTTGATATGTGAAGTGCTGATGGTGCCCATTAGTGGAGTTAAAATTTGGGCAATAGCTCGTGCTAATTTATGGGTGACGCTTCCAATGTTTGATACTATAGGTCTCATAGGGACGTTCTCTTTATGTATTTTTGGGAGGCCGTATCATATAGGAATAGTGGGGTGGTATTCTATGTTATTTATCCATTTTTTATCATTTCCGATTAATTTCTTTACGGATTTATTAAAAGTTTCGAAATCTTTTTCTATTGATTTTAAATCTATCGGAGTATATATATCTCCGTCTGCCAATAGTGTGTGCATTTTCTTTAGATATAGGTCTTTATCTATTATAACTATACCACCTCCTTTATCGGCTTGTGAAATGATAATGTCTTTATTTTTTGTTAAAAGTTTTAAGGCATCAATGTATCTTTTTGGTAGTGCTAATTCTTGAGGTTGGGTAGTTGTTAAAGCTATTATCCCTTGTATGAAGCCTTTAGTAAAATCAGAGTCCTCTTGTCTATATTTTTTTAGGGTTGTGTTAGTAGTGATTTTTGAATGCTTGCCGGTAGCGAATTTCAGACCGAAACCGAGAGCTTCAGTTTCAATGTCCGAGAGTTGTTTGGAAGTAAGGTTTAGAATAAGGTCTGGACGTCCGAAAGTGTTCCATTTGCTGTTTTTTATCAATTGGGCAAGTTTGTTATCCAATTTAAAATTATGGCGTGTGTTAAATTTTTTTTTGATAGATCTGTAAATGTTCTTAGTTGACCTGGGTGTTTTCTTGTAATTTTGTTGATAATCAGCAATTAATGTCCTGGCTTTCCGAAAAAGATGAGAGCTTTGGTGCTTTAAATATATTATAGATGACAGAAGCTATTTCTCAATGTAATCCGGGAAAATATGGTCTGATGTTTTAAAAGATTTAGGTATGCATGCAGGTATGACTTTTTCTTCAATACATTTTTCCAGAAAAATTCTCCTGTTGTTGTGAGAATTTGCTGCGATTAAGATGCTCTTATATGTTCGCAGAGAAGATCGGTTTTCCATTTCGACAGAATGTATAAGGAATATATATATGTGTATATATATAGTCATCCACATACGGTACTGTTTTCGCTCTTTCACAGTTCATCAGTGCGATTAGATAGTCAAGGCTTTTAACCATTACGCTCTAGGTCTGCTGTTGTGTGGATAATGAATTTTAACGATCTTTAGTTTTGACATCGTTCAAATGCCTCTGCTCGATTTGTTTACACAAAGATCGTCGCTTTATACGCTAATGGTAGTTTGTATATCACTTCCCGAAATGCTCAACCCAAGATAGGGAGCATTATATTCATCCACATATACTGTTTCGCTGTTTCACAGTTCACCAATGTGGCTGGACAGTCACGGCTTTTCGCCATTACGCTATACGGCTGATGCTGTTGTGTGGGTAATGAATGTTAACAATGTTTAGTTTCGACATCGTCCAAATGTCTCAACTCAGATTTCTTTACACAAATATATATTTATATTTAAGTTTGCATGTTTATATCTACATATAAGAGAAAAGCGAAAATATGTGTGAGAACAATTTGTAACCCGAATACTCAACAAATACTTTTTATCTACATACTTTAAATTTAATATATAGGTAAGTTATCTGAAAAAGTGTTTAATGTTTTACCGGAAAAAGAGCAGCTAGCTTGTCATAAATAAAAAAAATTGATCGTTTGATTTTTATCGTTTTGCTAACTATGTCAGGACTATGCATGCGCGAATCGTTAAGATTGTGTAAAGAAAATGTTTGATAACACATCTTTGAGATCGTGCCCAGTTGAGCTATTATCGTTCTTAGGTTTTAGATTCGATCTCAGGTCGAGTATTTCTCCTCACAAGAAGTGCACTATTTAAAAAAAAAATAAAACATGCACGTGTTTCACTTTCTTCACGTTTTTTTACGTCATTTTTAAGGGATGTAACGTTGCGTTTATACCAGGCAACGGTAGGTATATTTTCTAATATTTATATATTTTAATTACATGTTTCATGCTTTGATATTGAAAGATTAATGGCAAAAAATTATAGAATTTGAATGCAGTTTACTTGTTAGTGATATATAATTTAAATTTTATTTAATAAAGCTAAAAGGGAGTGTAACAAAAGTGATAATGTAAACCGCAAGTTGATTAATATAGATTATAAATTCATGAAACAATATTCCATGAAAGTAAATCATGGTTTTTGCAATCCTTCAATAGAAAGCTTTATATCAGAAAAAAATATTTCAGATTAAAAGCATATAATTAAGTTTAGCAGTGATAAAAGATATGACTTAGTAGCATTATATTTGAATTGTAGTATTAAAAACTTGTACATGAAATTGGGTATTTCTCTAGAGCATATATTTAAAACAAATCTACTTATAAACATTTGTGAATTCTGTTTTTAAATAGAAGGATGCACTCAGGCACAGGCAACATTCAATTAGGTTCAGCATAATCTATTCAGTAAAACATCTTAAGATGTTCCGCATAATTAAGCAAATCTAAGCGCCGTTCTCCAATCATTTCTCTTATCGAATTGACATTTGCACACTTTTACTGAGCAATAAAAACCGCCGGTGGATAAACACTCGTTTATGAAACGCCAATTAATTACTGCCGTAGCGTCGGAGATCATTTATTTCGTAAAGACTTCTAAAGATTTTCACTAAATAAAATATATAAATAATCGTTTTAATTAGTCCAAAAACCATTTACGAGTTTATCCGTCTGGAAATTATTGGATTTTTGCTTAAGGGCACCACACGATGCGTTAGTAATTACTTCTTGTGCGATTATCAATACGGATGTACTTTGGTTACAAAAATTATTATGCAGAGAAAAATACGAAAATAATATTAAATTTCCAAGAGTAATTAATATACAGGGATACAGTACAAATTAAAATGATATATTTTTCTTATTTTTTTTCGTATTCCACTTGAGTTATTTTCCTTTGAAAGCATTATTTTAAGCACCAAAAATAATTCACCACTTGTATATTTGCATGTAATACAATATTTATACAGAGTGTGTCACTAATTAACGATATCCACTTCAAACCCAGTTCGGATATCTGCGAATTTCAACAAAGTAGGAGTATAATTAAAAACTAGTAACACTTGCTATTCAAACTTTTCGTTAAAACTCATATGTATATCTATATCAGATATTGGCTTGCAAGACTTTCTTTAATTTGCTGTGCATTTAAGCCGTGTAAACACTGATTGGACTTTGTATTAAATATATAATCAGCTTCTACGTTACGGTAATCGTGGTTCTTTGTCCGACTTGTTTAAGAATGAATAATTTAAAGAGTTTTTATTCAACCATAACTATAATAAGAATCTCGTATTTTCGTATAAATTGGAAATATTTTCAAATTTCATCGTTATGTAATCCACGTCTCCTTCGCCCAAATATTTCAGGAAATATCATTTAAGAACATCGCTTTCATATTTATACAACTCTAACTACAATGAGGATCTCCTTGATTCTCTTCAATATGTGAAATATATATTGTAGATGCTGAGGCTAATGGAGTAAACCCGACATAAATCCAGGTTAGTATCCCGATAGCTGCATTGCGAAGCACGATCACATATTTCCGTCAACTCTTGCAGCTGGGCCAGTACTTACCGTATTGGTTTGTCTTTCCATCGAACATTGTCTGCACCGCCGAAATGGGGCCCCTGGGAACTGGGGAAACCTGGGTCTCCTATTAACCTGCCAAGGCCTAATTTCAGATGCTGCAGTGCAGCAGACTGGCTGCGCAATGTCATTGTATTATTAAACAGGCAGTTGCTATGAGCTTCCAATCTTACCTGTGCATAAATGATATAAGGTCCTGTCGATGACTAAACTCTGCAGTTTGAAATCACGCATCGCCAAGAGTACGATTTAAATGTGTTATTTTCTTTTTACAAATTATGTTCGCATGTTGTTCAATTTTTGTTGATGTTGTTATGATGTAAATGTTAGTAAAGATAACGAAAAGATTCAGAACTAGTAAAATAAATAATATATTTTACAGAAAATACATAAATAATGTTAGTTGAGTAGGAACTCCGCTCAACTGAAAAAAAAAGTACGACTCTCTCCCTATCTCTCTTTCTCTCTCTCTCTCACTCTGAGTATTGTGTTCAGACTGCTGAAGAACAAAATCTGGTTACCAGAAGTGACATCAGGAACAGTCCTTTGTCAGAATCTTTAGAGGTTCAACCCAAACAGGGGTTAATGCAAAAATATAATTTTCTGTTTAATTTTCTCAATGCTCCCGGTTTTTAATTTTAATTAATGTATTATAGCTATAAAAAGCTCAATATTTTTACAAATTTATTGATAAACATGTTTGTTCTTCAGTGAATATATATATATATATATATATATATATATATATATATATAAAATGAGAATTACAATTTAATTTACCAAAATGATCCAAGATGGTAAAATTAAAGTAACTTATAAATACTAAAGAATTAATATTTATAAAATTATCTCATCCAGATATAAAAGCTCGATAAAACCAAATAGGAAATAGAGCTTTTAATATGAGCAAACAGTTAATAAAATATGTTATAAAACACATTTAAATGAGTTAAAACATATTATATATATATATATATATATATATATATATATATATATAATAGCAAAATGAGAACTAAATTTTATCATAATGAATATTTTAAAATTAAAAGAGCTAGCATACCAGTTTCGAACCTCGCACGCCAGAGCTAAATCAAGATATAATAAGCATGAAAAATCTTCTTATAATAAAAAGGGTCCATTGAATTTGTTAGCTTTATGAAGAGCTCAGATAGATGTGCATGTCTGTATATTTCTGACTTTTATATTTTCTATGTAAAAATAGAATGTCGATTTACCCGAAATATGCGATATGGGCTTCATTAAGAGATTTAACATTAGCTGATTTTTAATGCTACCAATGACCTCATCTTAATGATCATCTTTTATATTGTCTGGCAATTCGCTTTTTAATATGCATGATATATACCTGGTTTCTTTGTGTTTAGTTATCGATAATCTGGCATATGGAAGAAACCATTAAACTGGCAATTTGATTGTAACGATTTGAAGCATTTAGAATATTTATTTAAGCCAGGAAAAAACATAGACTCAATCCAATATGTTTAAGTGAATTATATCATAAACGTGCTTGGTTCTTTATATTTATTTTTTTTCTATATTGCAATTAAATGTATCTTCCATGTTATATGTATTATTATGTTGGAGTAAAATAAAACTTAAAAATCCAGCTGACCGGATTCGTACCTCGCCCAACAAAGATAAAAGGAGGTGGAACGATGAAATTTTCGCCATAGAAAAAACAATTTCCATTTGATGAAAACCATTTTTTAAATTTTTGTTGCAAATTATCTACTAGTTAGCCAGTTTGGACAAACCAGAAGAGCATTACGAGCACTCTACTATCTCTGAAAGTTACTTAATATTCAACGAGCGAGATTGGAAATGCTAACAGCACATACCCTGTACCTTTCCAAGATATGACAACACCAGTAACATGTGCAGCACGTTTTAAGTGCAAATTTGGGCACTTCGTTGTTACGGTCTTTGATGTGAGTTTAAGTGAGGGCCACATCATGCCACCTCAAATCTTCGAAATCGGCTTGCTTGCAAGTCAACAAGAAAGTGTGCCTGGATGTGCTGAAGAATGTGATGATCTCCTGGTGCAATCAGTTGACCGCTGTTAAACCCCGGGTTTGGCAGAAGGACTCGGTGCCCACAACTCCAAAGATACCCAGCCTTGGCCACAGTATTTTCTCACATTGGTCCCTCTCTTTTCCTGACAACAACCTACTTGACTGCTTCGATTGGTCATATGTCGAGAACTCACCAATATGACTTCTCACAACACCAAAGCCAACCGAATTGCCGCCATCCACCGACTATTCGTTGAGCGCTTGTATAAAAAGCGTGCTAAATGTTGCTGACCCGTATCGAGGTGATGATTAAGGCTGAATGCGGCCATATTTCATAAATATACGCTCAACTACATAATCACATTACGTGAATTGATTTTTTCACTAAAAGTTTAAAAATAAATCTGTAGTATTGATTTCTGCAGGGCGACATTGTATAATCTCACATGCTAAACTAACAATTCGTTTCTGGTAAATCTTTAAAATAACCCCGGTAGACATTTTTGAATAAAATATACACGCTTTTGTTGGTTATTTTTTAATGTACGACTGTAAAAAAGCGTTGTTCCATTTCTATTTTTCCCTTAGATCTCTATTGATGTCAATTTTTACACACTATCCGTGCCATATCTTAGTGCGAAGGTCATTGGTTCAGATGCGGTTGTGTCAGAAAAGATGACCCTGGCTGAAATATAAACTTTAGTTAAGTTATCATATTTCCATCATATTTCGTTAAATCTCTGATATTTCCCTTTTTCACAACTTATAGAAAAATAAAAATATGAATCAAACAGATGATATAATCGATTTTTTATACAAAGATTTATCGCTTGGAGTTTTTATATAATGTGTTGACTATGTTATCATTATGATTTTCATTTCCTTTGCTAATATGCGTATATTTTTTTTGCTTCTGATATGTATAAAACTAGTTGTAGATTGCATTGTTATGATGATTGCACTTATGTCTCTCTGGCATAAGATCATAGTCTCTTTGTTACAGATTGTGAACGTATGAGATGCTACGAAAGTAAACTCGTCATGGGCATACTTCAGAAGCAGAGGTGACTCACTGAATATATCAATAGCTAAATAATGGAATAGATAAATATACATCAGTGACTGGTGGAAATTTACAAAATCGATACAGATGAAGTGTGTGTGTCCGTGTTGTAAATATTGTAGAAAAAACAGTCAATTGTTTACAACAACCGTTGGTTTTTTACTTAGATTGGCATATGTCCTTTTTCATTGAGAATAAACATAATGCGATTATATAATGAGATATAAAAATTGATTATTTACTACACGATTCTAATATATCTAATAAATAACATTTATTGAACATCGGTATGTATTATTCTAAAGGTCGACAGAATAATTTATGCTTATAAAAAGTCAAACAATATTAGTAAATATTATTTTTTTAAATTTTTTTTTCGGACTATTATTCTCATCTTTATTAGTTGTTGATTTTCATATTTTATTGGGTTTTTTTTCACGACGTTTCGGCTAACTATTCCTCTGGCCTTCATCAGGTGGTAACCGTGATGTATAGGAATCTTGAATCTCCTAACCAATAAAAGATGAAAATCAACAACTAATAAATGTGAGAATAATAGTCAGAAATAAAAATAAAAAAATTAATATATATATATATATATATATATATATATATAATAAATTCCACAGCCAAACAACGTCGCAGCCCACAGATATATATATATATATATATATATATATATATATATATATATATATATAATACTAATCTCAAAAATTAATTCCAATTAAGGAATAACAATATTAGTAAATGTATTATAACAATTCCAACCAAAGGCTACGAATTTTTCATACCTGATCCATAAGTGGCTAGATAATTCAATTGCTGGAAGCATGTGCGACGAGAAACAGATCTGCATATGTAAAATGGCGATCTAGTGCGTAGGTGGCCTCAATATGGAACAAGAATCAATTTATATTGTGTTGGCTTCATCGCGTCGCTTAGATTAAATATATATGTAAGGTATGCTTAAATAGGTTTATTCTTGGATGGCTCACGTAACACGTCGATCACATTGGCTACAGGGAGCCTGTAGTGATTTCTATCCCTCGTTAGAATTCAGATAATTATTGAATTCATTAGAACATTAGAGACCTGGAATAGTATATTCTGGTAAAATATATGTGACAATCTGCGATGCAATTACAGCGTGCGATTTCCTTATAAGTTCAAGTAGTATTACACTATTTGTCAACAGGTTAAATATATCTTTCGAGAATTCCCTCTACTACAAAATATTAAATTGGCAATTACAAAATTCACACCGAGTCTTATTTCATACATATCGTAATATCTTTTTCATACATATTGTAATATCTTTTTTCATACATATTGTAATATCTTATTTCATACATATAATATTTTATTCCATACATATAATAATATCTTATTTCATACGTATAATAATATTTTATGTCATACATATTTGAATCCATGCAAAACGTCATATTTGGGGTTTAGCCCGGAATAATCGGTGCAAATTGTGAAAATAAAAAAAAAAAATGAAATTCGACAGGTGAAGGTCGAAAGCCGGCATTACGAATGCATGACGTAGTAATTATTGGTTCATGTTTTAATTTTTAGCCCTGGAGTAAGCGTGTTTTCATAGCCCAGTCATCGACGGCAGTGTCAAAATATACCGTCGGCTGAACGTTTTGGTTTCGATTCTCGGTGGTGGCGCACGAGTCTTTTTTATTATACTTTTAAAATCATTACTATATATTGCATCCACTCTATTTATCTATTTATTTATGTACCTATAAAAGTGAAAATTCTGTCTGTCTGTCTGTTCTCTATGGTAGTTAAGGAATACTATTATACAGAAAGGCATTACTTTATATTCCCACTTTTTTAAGAACTCTATTATCTGTTATGAGACTATACTTTAACTCTTGTGTTCTCGGCCAGTGAAAGGAAGGTTTCCAAAGTTTGGCAATTCTTTGTAAAAATAGAGAGTGCCACTTGTTATAGAGCTAAATATTTCCACATAAAAGCGACATTTTTTAGCTTCGTTTTTTTTTTATTTGCAATCCTGTAGTACATGAAATTAGAATATTGCCATATTCTTTTAATTTGGTAAATAACGACTGGAAGTATACTGCCACAATGAACGATGTTTCAATATAAACTGTTTTGTTCGGAAATATTAATTCATGAAAAAAGCGATGGTAAATAGCGCCCCGGCAAAATATAAACCCCCATAGAATGTTGTATTATCACAAAAACAATTAGTATGCTACCTTACTGATTTGTGAATAAACAGTATAAATACAACTACAAACAGATACACCAGATATTTATCATGTTTTCGTTAACATACTCTAGGTGTTGTGTTTTAAACAAGCACACATTCAGAACATATGCGTTTCTTAAATAGTGTATCCTGTATCAATTTGTCAGTTACTTTGGAAAACCAAAATTATATGGTAGACTATTTTAAAAAATGAAATTGTTTAAAAATATTAGAAAATCAAATAATTTTCTGAAATATTTTATTAAATTTTTAAATAACTTCTTTCTCTGACTTTCGATATAGGCACCTTTTTAAACGAAGAAGACTTTTGGTAATTAGGTTTTTTACAAAAAATAGAAGCAAAATACACATCTTTATATAAAAATGTTGGCACTGAAGGTGCCAGGATAAAGTTTTAGTACAATATTTCATAGCATTATGTGCGTTTCAATAATTTTCAAATTAATCTTATTAAATATTGTTTACATGATGTGTCAAAAATACTGTTTAAAATTCGAGCCAGGCACGAGGATATACAATTCGCCTCAGCCTGACAACAAATGTCTTTAACACCTGACGCCCCATTTGTCTTTCCAAGAATGAATTTAACAAGACAAAAAGACTAAAAAATAAAAACTTATAAAACAAGAGTCTATTTTTAAAGAATTGTTGACACTAAAAGTCTTAAAAATGAATAAACAATTAAATAAAATATTAGATACACTCATTTAATTTTCTAATTTTGTAAAATTAACATTAAGAAATATTTTTCACAGATGCGATCAAATTATTTTGATTTAACTTATAGAATTTAATCCATCATGTGTATAGTCTACGCATATCTGTCAAAAACGAGAGTGGCTATAACTTTTAAATCTGATAAAAAATGTCTTAATACGTTTACACATGTCTGATATTTTCCTGAAGATATTTCCTAGACATGAATGTCAGACGAGATTTATTAGACTAAACAACATTCAGGAAATGGTTCATATAGGTGAAAATATGAATTCCCTTTACAAGGAAGGATAATATTAAAAATTGACTGGGAAAGAAAAATACAAACACATACAAAAAACACTTACACACACATGCATACATACACACACTAACACAAACATGCACATCCACACACACACGCACACACATATATATATATATACATATATATAGAGAGAGAGAAAGAGAGAGAAAGAGAGAGAGAAAGAGAGAGATCTTAATAGCTCAAGTATTAACATCAAAAGAAAAAGTAAATTGTAAGCTAAACGTTTTAGTTTCCGTGCTTGCTCATGGCCCACGAGTCATTTAAGAAAAAAAAAACACGTGTGAAAATATTATTATATACTGGGGCTAAAATAATCTATATAATTATGAAACTTAAATTACCATGTAATGGGTGTTGTAACCCAACATCCGGTTTACGACTTCCGGTGACGCATGCATACATTAACAAATAATCAACGCGACAATAAAAGTTACTGTTTTACTGTGTATGCCCCAATTGTTTTTTTTCGCGTTTAAATTATGAAAATAAACTATTGTTAATACTTTCTGCATTTTTACATCGTTCATTTCCGTATTACGTTTAAGTTGTTTTAACGCAATTTTCTTCCAGATAAATTTACTTTAACCCGTTGACAACCATAAGAGCATTTCACAACGGCGATTTACCAACCGCCTTCATATTTTTTTATTTTATTATCTATGTTTAATGCACCTTTCATTAATACATTTTCTTCTACACAACCAACATATATAAATAACCCAGAAAATATGTTTATTTTTTAATTTTCGTTACAAATAAATAACCAACGCGACAATAAAACGTATTGTTTTACTGTGTACATTTTCAGCGTCACAAGTGATTTTTTCGCTTTTAAATTAAATTAAATAGAACAATTGGAATTTATCTTTAAGTATTATGGTATCTCCTCAGTACACATTTGCCCATAAATGTGGCAAACCACTTAGAATTCAATTGGTGTATTTTTTTTTTTTTTAAAAACAATTACAAACACAACGGATCATAGAAATCTATCTATATTCTTTTTTTTATTTTAATATACTGTCATAGAAATATTTCTGTTATGTCCCAAAAATATTTTCTTTACGTCACAAGTGTCACGCCCATACATAAATTCCATATCTTATATAGCATACTGACGCAACGGGTCACGCGTAATCTAGTATCATGATAAACAGGAAATCTGCATTAATCAAAATATCACATTTAAGCGTATTTTAGGAGCGAGCAATGCAGGGTAACGAGCTACTAATATGCCTCTCCTTATTTTATATCTATTTATCCGTTCATATATCTCCTAAATAAAATTTTGACTGCTGAAATACTCCTCTGGACCAAAGTGTCGTACGTTTTCAATAATAGATGCCACATAATAATCCATTGCGTATAGGCTATTAGACATTGACTTATATAATTTTCTGCCCAAGTAGAAACTCGGACAGAAGACCGCACTCGTATTCCACCTCCGCATCTCCTTCCTGGGTTATCCAGCCGGAACCTGCGGACAAGATCGCACGAGACCATCAAGTCAGAGAGACTGCTTTCAAACCTATGCGACCCTCTACATTCCCTGAACTCATCTATATTGGGGTCTAAGAAGGCATTCAAGTCCCCCATTAAAACTACACGCTCCGGACTCGAGAGAAACATCTCCAACCGACAAAAAAGGAAACCCTCTCGCTAGAGATATTAGGCGCATGAATTCTAAAAATCCGGAAGTTACCGCTAACAGCAAGATAGACCACGGCCAGCCTTCCCTGGACATCTCAGTGAACTACGTTTACCGTCGCAAATATGGTGCGAATAAAGAAACCTTACAACTAGCGAATTGCCATATGCAAACGTCAAATTCATTCATCAGCATATCCTAATCCCCGTACAAAAACAAAAGTAGGTCTCCTGGAGAGCAGTTACATCTTCCGCAAATGCCACGAGATATCTCAGCACGCAAGCAGCCTTTCTTCGGGATCTCACGGCCCCCTCGTATTTAAACTAGTTAGGTTCAAGTTCAGGTTTCTATTTTATAATATGCGTCGCACTTAGGTGTAAACTTCTCCGGGATAAGACCGTCGAAGGTCTGGCCGAGACTTCATGTCTCTTGATAGGCCTCCCTCGTCCGGGGTAAATCTTAGTTTTAGTGCCCTAAAGAATGAGGGGTTATCATAAAAGGGGATTATCCAATCGCACTTTCCCCTTAAATTCGTTTAGGATGGGTGCTCCTTTTCGATTAATTTTATCCCAGGGAATGCCTTTTTTCCGGGCTTCAATCATTTGCCAAAAAGACTTCGCTTGCTCTTCCCATTTTTTGCTACATTTTCGAAGTTTTTTCTATTTGATATTTCTTTCCTTTTCACTAATTTGTACACATCTAAGCTATTAAAATGTTCCTCCGATGCCCATTCAGGTCCGTGATCACATGACTTCTGTCTGATTCACAGAGTATTTCCCCTCGGCCAAAAAGGATGAATTTTATCCCCTCTAGGGCTTTCCGGGGGAGATTTTATTTCTGCCTCTTTTGGTACCGGAGCCTCTTAGGGCTCCTGCATGTTGGTTGCAGATTTCAATAGGGTGGGTTTTTCTTCGTTGCACTGGGGTTATTGAGGGAAACTCTATGTCTTGGTTCCCTTTTTTTTCTTTGTCCGTCTTTTCCTTTTTGTCATTGGTTTTGTTACCAAGCTTTTGTTCCCCCCCCCATAATCCGGGGAGAGCGTTACGTACTTCCTTTTAGTCGCACCGCCACTCTTCTTTCTGATGGCTCAGTTGCATTCTCCAGCTTCTTCGTCTTTTTGGCGGCGACTTGAGTCCACTTTGGCTCATTTTTTTCCTTTTCTTTTTCTTCCGCCGTTCTTTTCCCCGGTCTTTGCTCCACTAACTTATCTGGGCTTTTTGTGAGCGTATGTCCAGAATTTTAGCAATGTCAGCAATACAACATCCTCTCCTCTACTATCATTGCTATTGACTAAACCCGACAAGTCAGCTGGGCCGAGATGATTTTAAAGCCATTCCTGTACACCCTGAGTGTTAACTTATAATCTCCGGTAATGCTGTTCTTGCGCACTTTCACTAATGATTTCTTCAACGATGTTGGGATATGGTTGCTTCCACGTGTTTCTCGGAGATGAAGCATGGGAATATTTATCCTTTTTGTTTGTCAATCGTTTATAAAATTGATATACCCTTTTTCACAGTAATTAAATGTTTCAATAATAGACATTTGTTTTCTTATTGTTTCATATGAAAAAAACAAAATATCTGATATTTCTCACACACCCTCTGGCTTTTATTAACGGGAGAGCTAAACTAACTTATATGCGTTCAAATGATGTCGAATAAAGTCCCACTATATTATTTTAAATGTCTTGATATTATTCTTTTTAATATTTATGTCAGATACATTTCAAGCATAAATATATATATATATATACATATATATATATATACATATATATATATATATATATATATACACACACACACACACACACACACATATATATATATATATATATATATATATATATATATATATATATACATACGGTGTTACGATATTACGGGATGTCTTTGGATTTTACTTGTACAAATGGAAATTCTTTTAACTTTCTTGAAGTTTTACATTTGGATTTTACCGTCACTGGATTTTTTATCTTCCACCAGACTCTCCATTCATGTGTAATCACCTTTTTCTTTACCATATTCCCTCTGCTTAACTTATTTTGTTTTCAAGTAAGATCTTTGACTTACTTGTTGTTTCATCAAATACTTCTGCATGAAAAATCCGATCCCGCATTTCGCTAATTCTTACCCTCTGATGAGAAGGAGAGTATTTCTTCGAAACTCCGCGGATTAAGGACCATCCACCTATCTAGTGTTTCCTTTTCAGATTAAATATGTTTTTAACTCATTTCAAAGTGTTTTTTAACATATTTTATTAACTGTTTGCTCATATATATATATATATATATATATATATATATATATATATATATATATATATATATATATATATTACATCCCTCCTCTTTGGAAATAGTGTACGACTACGAATATCTCCTGTGTAACATAATCTTTATACATGATGGAATTTTGTTCATGTATAAAAAAAAAAGAGATGAGCTATAGTATATGAGAAATATTCATCATTGACATTTATCTGATGGGAATATAAAATAATGATATTAAGAAATATAAAATAATTTAATGGGCATTCGGAAGGAATCGCATATATCTATCTATCTATCTATATATATATATATATATATATATATATATATATATGTGTGTGTGTGTGTGGGGTGTGTGGGTGTGTGTGCGGGTGTATTTGCACGTGTGTGTTGCATAAACGAAAGAATTATGATGCAATCATTATTGAGCTTATCAGCTTCCCAAACGAAAAACATCCATTTTTTTTTTTACATTTATAAAATTAGATTTCTGTTGGATAACGTTGCCATTTGTGTTAATCTGCCTGTTCTCAAATCACCTGTGTTTGGCGCTATATTTAATCGAAAGCTATGCATTAACATCTTTACTATTTCAGAGTATATGAGACACTAAAATTTTAACAGTGTATCTTTTTTCCGTGAAACTATCACTTTTTCACGTGCAGTTTTGATTAATACTTTTTTCTAAGCAAGTCAACTTACTTATTTCATATTTTTGTATACAATTACGTTTTATTTATAATAATATTGTAATCCTAACTGACTTTTATTTCTAATTTCAGGTAAGTGGAATTCAATTTCTTATGTGAAAATTGAATCATGACGGTTAATCTTACAGTATTCCGATATGTGGACTAATCGAACGAGCAGAAGTTTTTTTTTCTCACTGGACACGCAGCGGTATAATACATAACCCTTTCATTATTTTGTTTCAAATCCAATAAAATTTTATTTACGTCGTCATTATGAGTTTCTGTCAGTCATTTGTTATATGTATATTGATGTTTTTGTTTCGTGTGTAGTTAGGTATAAGATCTTTTTATAATTTTGAGATAGACTTAATCATAATAAAATTCATTACAAGTAGCAATCAAACAATATATGTTCATAGGAAAACTAGGGGAACTATTTCGCATGTCGTCTTACTTGAGAATCGATTCACCGAATATCAGAACAATATGGCGGTAGCACATGCAAAGGGAAATTTGTTTTGCTCGCTCCGTCAATCCTCGGCTCAAATGTAATACATGGATATAGAACAGACCAGACTAAATAGGATTCTGAAATAAGAGAAGCTAGCCCAGACACTATCCCGCTTCGAGCACTCATTCAAATGTAAATAATAGTTGGAATGTAGAGAGTGCTTATGATTACTTGGGTACATTAGATTAAGAAGAAAACATTGGATATGTTGTTGGCGTATTCTATGCTTAGAATAACGTAGAAAACTGGTAACAATTAAGAGACGCGATCAGTCGTGTACGTGTCGACAGCATCTTAAAGCGTTTCTGTATAGGTTCCGTATGCAATCTATTGCCATTCGGGTGTATTCGTGTTTTTTCAGAACCTTAACTCCCAACTTGATGTGCACATCCTTTAAATTTGTTCTTAAGATAGAATTAAACACCTTAGTTAAACCTGGGTTCGGGTTGGGACCACTTGTTATAATATGATAGTATATGCATGAGTGCTTGGAACATCTTAATATTATCTGATTCGTTTGCAAGGCACATATCTTCTGCATAGATGGATCGGCCAAATATATGAAAAATTGACACGTTTTTGTATAAGTGGGAAACAGAACTGAACATTGTTTGAGGCAATTTTTCTGAGACTTTTACTTGTTATCTCCTCCCCCACTCCATCTCTACGTTAAAACGGCGTTTTTTTAAACAAGAGATTTGATAGTATCGGATGTAAAGGTTGATTTTAACTATTAAAAACATACATCAACAGTGATTAATTGTTTACAGTATCGTATTCTGCCGCCGGTTTTATAAATTGCACTAATTACAGGTCATGCTTGGCTTCCATTGTCTATGTATTAGGCCAAATTAAATGCATGGCATCCTAGCTTGAAAACCATACAGCTCGGGAGTTAGATAGGACTTCACAATAAAAACAATTCGTGTAAGCATGAACCATCTATTGCGCTTTAAATGACAAATAGCAGGATATAGGTATGTAGCTAGTAGCTAACATCATGTTTATTTATATTTTTATGATGGCAGTTAATTTGACGCTTCTCATATTATAGGTCTTTGATACTCGCTGGTTCACGCATTACCGAGCAGAAGACCCCACCTGAGTTTTCTAGGGCTAATGTGCTGTGTTCTCTAAGTACTGATATTATCTAAACTTGGAGCTCTCATTGTTTTAGAAATATTATGGCAATTTCATTTAAATTAATATGTAAATTCCATGAAGATGTCATCTGATTACTCACTCGCTTACGTACTTTCCTTAAGTTATTCGTATTCCTTGTCCAGCGTTCAATGCAGGTGATCATCAACTTGCTTATAAGTTACTCTGGTCAATATTTGCTGTGGTTGCTTTAAAGATTACAGTTGGTTTATTGCTTTCCACGCCGCCATAATATTATGAGCCATACTGATGTTACTGACAACTTTTCTCTAATATTTTGTGGCGAGTGTCGTTTAATGAGCTCAACAGTGATGCGTTGAGTCAAGCGTGTACGAAGAGAAGCTGGTTTTGTTGTTCTGTTTTAAGGTCATCTTAATGGATTTATCCCGTTCAGGAACGTATTTTAATGTACAAATCCCTGGAATGTTATACATATTTATATTGACGAGTCAGAGCAGATAGTAACCATATTAGTGTCTCGAGTTAACGGAAATATATCCTAGTAAGCTCTACAATAGTTTAATCAAGGCTTGGATTGGTCTGAGAGCAGCTATGAAACGATTAATGGACCTTAGGTATTGATTGTCCTAGAGGTTTTTTGAAATTGGGTCCGAATTCGGAAGAAACAAGTGCCAAGTTCGGGTTATATCTTTTCTTTCAACAGGAACATATTCTTTATACTTTGATTTATTAAGTATGATTAAAACATGTGATAGAGGCAATATTGCGAGGAGCTTTTAATCGCTATTATTGTCGCCATTGTCTTATGATTATAAAAGTAACTCATAATAACTGTAGGTTTATCGCCTATTATGATGTTCACAGTCCATATATTATACGAGCTAAAGTATCCGTCGTTGACTGGGTTCAAAAACAGCCTACAGAAAATGGTCTCTGATTTATGAAAGTATGATAAATTATGAAAAGGAAGGGTTGTAAAGAGATAGCTTGGTGTCCGGGGGTATCAAAACCAAACCAAAATATGAGGAAAGTAAAAATAAAATAGATAACCCCCATAATTTATTATATCATACCTGTTCACACTGAAACACTTATCACAATATTCTGTCGATCTATATTAAAAAAATCTTGTTAACTTTGGGGCATATTTCCATTCTATGGAGGTCAGGCGCGAAAGAACACCCCATAATTTTATTATACCATATTTCTTCAAACTGAAACATAATTATCAAAGTATACTTACGCAGATAGATACGAAAAGTCTTATTTAAAGTTCGTGCCTATAGCCATTCTATGGAGGCCAGGCGCGAACGCAGCCCCCACAATTTTATCATACCACCACTATTTTAAGCTTTTTATCGCTATTATTGTGGTTGTAACCGCCACTGTCTATGATTATAAAAGTAACTAATAATAAGTTTAGGTTTATCGCCTATTATGATGTTCGCAGTCCATATATTATATTATATATATATATATACTGTAAGTTTTCAGTTGCAGTCTTTCCATACTATCAGCTTACTTTTTGAGCAAACTTTGAAAATCCTATTTTCCCGCGTAAAAATGGTGCCTCCTTAGAGCGCCCTGGAATAGAAAATAAC